>NW_013669364.1:25147-33242 GCF_000517525.1 Limulus polyphemus
GCCCAATAATGCATAATTTCATTTGATAAACACGTTTAGATTGAATGGTAATTTATAATCAGTCACAAGAACGTCGAATCTGAATCACTTGAAAAAAACACGGGGGTGCTTAACTTTTTTCCAGGTGTATATGTATTTTTCATTACCGTGTGAGTTTACACGTTGTGGAAGATTCGAGAAAAGGAACCATCATTCTCTCGCTGTAGCTACTAGGCATTAGGCGGTTAGTTGCGTAGGCCAATTTTACCCTAGGAGCTATTTTCAACTACCTATCGACTCCTAGGTCTTTATTCACCCCATGCACAGTCTCATCGACACCCGGAGATTGATATAGACCACTTTTGGAAACCCTGATTTAAATATTTAAATGTAAGAAAAAAAAAAGTTGTATCATAATGCTTTTCTTTTCTAGTCGAAATTTATTTAAATTCTTCCTTTAATATTTGCATCCAAAAAGTAATGTAATGCAAACAGTTACAAGTTTGGGTATAACTCACCTTCACAGTTTATAGTCTAGAATACTAAAGTCTAACAGTTACAAGTTTGGGTATAATTCACCTTCACAGTTTATAGTCTAAAATACTAAAGCCTAACATTTACAAGTTTGGGTATAATTCACCTTCACACTTTACAGTCTAACATACTAAAGTCTAACAGTTACAAGTTTGGGTATAATTCACCTTCACAGTTTATAGTCTAAAATACTAAAGCGTAACATTTACAAGTTTGGGTATAATTCGCCTTTCGGAAACTCTGATTTAAATATTTATATGTAATAAAAATGCTTTTCTCTTCTAATGGAAATTTATTTAAGTCCTTCTTTTGATACTTACGTCCAAAAATGATGTAATGCAAATTTCTACATAAATAAGGTGGTGTTGGGAAATAAAATGTATGACAGAAATAGTTTTGATTTTATTTTCATATACGCTTCTAATGCACTGGCAAATTTCGTTACACATTTGGCTGTCAGGTAATATTCTGTGCGCAGATGTCACTTGGAAATCAAATATTATATTTGCGAAATATATTTTTGTGGACATAAAAGATTTGTAAACTTGACAGTTTCAGGAATGAACCTACTCGTTGTATACCATTACACGAACCACTCATACGAAAATCTTGGCAATAGATGAAGATGAAAATGGCGTTTATTTCCTGTTACATTATGAAATTAATTAAAAGTCACAGAAAATATTCTCGAGAGGAAAATGCAGGACTTAATACTAGAGATCAGTTTAACTAGTCTCTGGTCAGCAACAGACCCGAACTTGTTTACATATTTTAAATTAGCAACACGTAACTAGTCTCTGGTCAGCAACAGACCCGAACTTGTTTACATATTTTAAATTAGCAACACGTAACTAGTCTCTGGTCAGCAACAGATCCGAACTTGTTTACATATTTTAGATTAGCAACACGTAACTAGTCTCTGGTCAGCAACAGATCCGAACTTGTTTACATATTTTAAATTAGCAACACGTAACTAGTCTCTGGTCAGCAACAGACCCGAACTTGTTTACATATTTTAGATTAGCAACACGTAACTAGTCTCTGGTCAGCAACAGATCCGAACTTGTTTACATCTTTTAGATTAGCAACACGTAACTAGTCTTTGGTCAGCAACAGATCCGAACTTGTTTTCATATTTTAGATTAGCAACACGTAACTAGTCTCTGGTCAGCAACAGACCCGAACTTGTTTTCATATTTTAAATTAACAACATGTAAACCATCATAACTAAGTTATGTCGCACATGATTTATCGAGAAGGTGGAAAAGCTTCACACTACTAAGAACAGTTGGAACATTTCAGATTTTGATCAACTTTCCTTTAACGTGAAGTTGTCAGATTTGTTGGGTTCCATTTGAATGTTAAGCCTTATATTTAATATATAATAAAAAATAAAACCCATTAAAATTTTAATTCAAATAATTGTGAAAAATTGCAGAAAATGTTTATGAGCTTCTTTTTCGTGAATGTACGCACATTTTAGTTTCTGTAAATGTTTTATACGACATTGCTTACTTGTATGAATGTTACTGACACGTGCCAGGTAACGCCGAAAACAGTAATCAGAAGTATGAGTAAATCAGATGTCAAATCAATGTGTGCACGTTCAAAAGACAGATGAACAATTTGTACAGGCATATCAAAGTAATGTCTCCGAGAAAGTAGTATATTTGTCAACCGTCATGCAACCGGGAATAGCGGAAGTTATGAAATCTGCACAGCGAGTAGGGAAAGAGAGGGGATAGAAAGTCAGGGAAATAAACTTTGCTACTAGCAACCATTCTGTGGTAATATGTGTGGAAAATGGAAAAGCTATGAAAAATGGATCGACTAGTGAGCAGTTCTATTAAATGTAGACAATGGATGTTTGTAATAAATGTAGAAGCAATATGTGTGGATGGCTATGTGGATCGACTAGTGAGCATTTGCTAATAAATGTACAAAATCTGAAGCAAAATTGTAAATAATGACATCTGTTGCAAACTGTTTCCATCTCATTTGAAGTTCAGATATGATATCGTCTCAAAACATGAATCACAAAGTTCCTGTATTACGTCGTTTCCACCGAACATAGGCAACAAACAGATGGCTTAAAATACCAAAAAGGAGAGAATTTTAGGGCAAACAGTTAGTCTGAAAATTTATATCAGCCTATCAGAAAATATATTAAATAACTGATAGTGAAAAACAAAATTTAACAAAAGTTGAATAAAGGAAATTGAAAACCTTTAAGCCATAAGAAGCAGCAGGGATTGCTGAACGTATTATAAATTACTTGGGTAAAAGTTGATAGACATTATCAAAGTATAAAATGTATAAATCATTTCATGTTTCAATACTTGTTGAACACATTATTCAATTTTCTGTATTAGATAACTAATTTATTTCAGTAACGGAAGTTATCCCTATTTTCATTTAAGAGACATAAAAGCGATATACATGGCATGTTCATTTGAAATAATTGGTCGTATAGCCATTCAGAAACCAGGCGATTTAATAACTGTCCATATCGCTTGTCTGATATTTTTAATGAATCCATTCTTCACGATTGGCTCCTGTAAAAAATTCTTCAATTACTAAAACATATAATGCAAAAAAAAATCAGCTTTTATATTTCGTCAAAATTTTCTTCTGCGAATCTTCATTTCTATAATGAACACAACATTTATGTTCTACTATAAGAAAATAATATATATATATATTGTCGTTTTGATAATAGCGATGTAGGTTTAATTAGAGCATTGGTTCTGTAGCACATATAAATAACTATCAGTTTCAGTTGAAATTGAACTAAGCTACAATAATTGCTTTTATACAGAAATTACATGGACGACACAAGAACAATGCAAACATAAACATGACATTTATGACAAAATTGTTGATTTTTGTTCAATATCTAATAAAATGTTAAAATGAGTTCAAAATATTAAATAGTTTCTGCTATTCATTATTTGAGGATGTTAAACATTTAATCAGTAACTATTTCATGCCTATCAAACTACTTGCATCAAATGATACTTTAATTAAAATGATCACAATATTTTGTGTACGTAGAAAGGAAATGACAAGAAAGAAATACACTGGCGTTTTATTTGTTTTTTACTCATCCCAGTGAACCTATATTTATAAAAGATTTGAGGAATTTGAGGCATATTTTTATATCTAACATACTTTAGTATACTTTTGGATGGCTCCTTTTAATTTTAAAAATATGGATTTGTGTCTTATTCGACTTTTTTATGAATCATTTTAATATAAACTTGTTGATATGGGAGTGAGATGTATGGGGAGGGGGCTGAGCCTCTCTCTTTCTATCCTTATGCCCAAAAAGTGCCACTTTTCTCAGTCTGAATTCACACTTTGCTTGCTGCAAGTCTGTAGGAAAAAAAAAAGATTTAGCTTTAATATGAACTGTACACGAGACTTGTAGGCCTTTACCGTAAAAACCAATGTGATATGTTATTAAGTGTTAGTACAGAATATTTCGCTGCTCAGTTTTAGATTTTTAAAGTGTTTATAAGACCAATTGAATAGGAATAAAAAATCTGTCTGCTTCTCATGGCTTGTTATTCTATGTAGACAAGAGGCAACTCACAGTTTCCGTAGTCTCCTCTCCCCAAAAATGTTTGTCTTATGATGCTTGAAAAATGTCTCTTTTTGTCAATGATATCCTTCGCTTTAAATGTTCTCTGCGCATTACGGTTATATGGGCTGTACTTAGGCAGTTACTGTACTATAATGTTTCAGTACAATTCAAATGTAAATTCCTTATAAAAATTAGCATTGAATATTGAAGTATTCGTTAGATATTGCAGGTGCAATTATTATACGGTTTAACACAATAATTACTTTTGGTGCAACATGCCACGCTAGAATTTAGCTTCAAATAGGACAACGAAGACAACTTACGCTTATTGCTTGGGAACGCAGAACGTTATAGAAGACGTGAAGTTTTGATATAGAAAGATTTTAGTTTGTTTGCAGTAGTATTGAATACCTGTTTACTGAAAGTCAGTTGATCATTTTATATTTGACTTAATGCCAGTTCTATCCTTAAACACTTATATCTTGTTTGATACAGTTTAGCTTATTAAGATAAAAAAGCCGATATCACGCTACATAGCCTATAGATACCGTCCTTTCAGTTCTGAGGAATGCACACCCTAAAACAAGGAAGATTCCATAAGGATTACTTAAAATACTATGTTGGCAACTCTTTACTCGTTAAAACTAATCAGTTTTTAGCGAACTACACTCAAAAAGGGGATAAAATAAATCATTGTGAAATGCTCGTGGAATTATGCGTATATTGAGGTACATCTTTTAACATTAGACTCAAACTGATATAATTACATGCTTTATCTAATTGTTCAGAGGACGTATGCTTATGAGTAACTTCGCTTTATTGTTAAATAAATAAAACACGATCTATTACACCATAGAACACAGCAGTTTTTTTTTTATTTAAGCTAATGTTTCGCCACTATAGCTTCATGGGGGAAACTAGTCAGTTGCTAACTTTTAACAATGAATACGGCTCACCAGTTTGAACTGCAAGTTTTAAACTCTCACATCTTCGCTTTAGTTTTCTCTTGAACAACAACAACAAAAAAGTACACTATAATAATTCAGGAAAAGACAAACAAGACACTTATTAATAAAAACTGAGATAACACTATCAAGGACATTTTCAAGATGTCATGATCAAAAACCTACTTATGACAGCACTATTAAGAACTTTCTTAGGACGACACTATCAAAAACCTTCTCAAGAATACTATCAAGTGCCTTCTCAAGAACACTGTCAATAACCATCTCAGGACAACGATATCATGTGCCTTCTCCGGAAAACACTATAAAGAGCCTTCTCAGGATACCACGGTCAAGAGTCGGCTTAGTACAGCACTATTAAGAGCCTTCTCAAAAACACTGTCAAAAAAACCTTCTCAAGACAACACTATTAAGAGCCTTCTCAGAACGACACTACCAACACTCTTCTCAGGACACCAATGTCACGTGCCTTCTCAGGATAACATTATCATGGTCTTTCTCAAGACAACACCACCAAGAGTCTGTTTAGGATATTACTATCAAAAGCTTTCGCAGGACAACACTGTCAAGAGCCTTCTAAGGGCAAAATTGTCAAAGGCCTTCTAAGGGCAAAATTGTCAAAGGCCTTCTTCTTCAATGTGTAAATTCTTTGGTGATTTTGTAATTTTTCCCCACGTGTACGTTTTCTTATTATTAACTTCTAGCTTGAATCCTACGAGATGTTTTCACTGGAAAATTTAGGAATTTGTTAAGATTCATCCAAATAAAATCAATAATGTTCTTTTCGTTTCTGTAAAAGTTCAGATATTTTTACCCTAAGCTGTTTGAGTTCATCGAGTTTCGTAACTCGAATTTTAGAAAAAAAATATTCTTTTTCTGTTATTAATATTTTGTAGAAATTGTTCTTTTGTAAGCTTTCAACTGGCAGTTTTGTATCTATGATCGGATTGAGTAGTAAATCACAACTCTAGATTTATACAAACTTATCTGCTAAATGTATTTTAATGGTTTTAAGAATTCAGGCTCTCATACACATTATAAATAATTGTGGTCACGTAAGAGTAAAACATACAAAATAATTTTTGATTAATGCAAAATTATCCACAGATTTTTAAATTAAATTGCATCATGTATTTTCTGTTACTGGCATTCATAGAGATATCATTATAAAGATTAAATCAAACATTAATACATGTGGATATAAAGACAATGCTAAAACAGTGAAGTCCCGCAGTGTCTCAGCAGCTGCAATATGTTTCAGAGCTTATGATGCTAAAATTGGGGTTTGATCCCTGTGGCGGATCCAATTGCCTGGTTTTATGGTAAAACATATTGTTATTGGCCTTATAGTTAATATATAATTTTAGACGTTTGTATTGTTTTTTAGCTAGAGAGAGTTTTGACGTAGTGTGATAGGCGTAGCTTAATGACTAAAGCCTTCTTGAAAGTTAAATAAACGACTTGAGTATTATAGAAACGCTAGTTACGGTAGTGTAGATGATTGTGTCAACCGAGTTTTATAGTCATTTTGTCGGTTAGTTCAGTTTTGTGAATATAAAGTTTGTGTTTCGATGACGTTTTAGAAAGTAACTCTCGTATGAGAGGAGTTAGCAAGTGAAATTGTTGTAATAGTATTTATTATGAAGATAAGCCTACCAGTAAACATTAATTAAACTAACTTGTAAAACTGTTGTAATAGTATTTATTATGAAGATAGGTCTATCAGTAAACATTAGTTAAGCTAACTTGTAAAACTATTGTAACAGTATTTATTATGGAGATAGGCCTATCAGTAAACATTAGTTAAGCTAACTTGTAAATTTGTTGAACTTATAACCAAAAAATAACATGTTTTCGCTATTATTAAGTGTACTGGCGTTTCATACTTATTTTGTAACGAATAATCCACCTCTAATAAGAAGCATCTTAGGACAATACAATTACAATCAAGCGCCTTCTCAAAACGTCACTGTTAATAGTGTTAAAAGCCTTTTCAGGAGAACGTCATGAAGAACCTTCTCAGGACAACATTATCAAGAATCTTTTTAGGATAACACTATTACAATATTTTTCTAGTATTTGTTATTGTTCAATTAAAATATATTTTCTTATAAAAGACTGAGTGTTTCTCTAAATACATTTTTCTAGCGTTTATCATGAATGTTTTTCTAAATTTTCACAATTCACCTGATCTTGTAAGAAACGTAATTATCAGGTTGACTGAATAAATTCATTCTATTTTTATTTTATCGAATGTATCCAAATATATCTATTTAAAGAGGGCGTCCCGAACAAACTAGAAAATTCACGATCATTTGAGAAACTCCTCGCACACGCCACCAGCGCCAATGCGCCAACAGAGTCACGTGACTTCCGCTGTCGTAACAATACTCTTAAGAGATTGTTTTACAATAAATATTTTGTTTTGAATAATAAATAAAAATATCTCAAAAACGTGTTTTTAATACAAGTAGCTAAAAATATTGGTCAAATACCAATCGAAAAATATAAATTTTCATTTAAAATTATAAAAACATAATCGAAAACAAAGAAAACTGTCACAAAAGTTAGCGATCACTTCATTGAATAAACCAAACAATAGTTTTAAAAGACATCAAATTAAACTTACTCCAGATCATCATGCTATGATATCTGTAAAATATCGATTGAATAATACCATAAAAAGTAAATGTTACGGCTGCATCGTTGTGTGTCACTTTCAGCACAACCACGCTCTGTGAAACTTAAATAATGTTAGTAGGAAATGAAACAAAATTTAACCACTGCTCAGAACACAATAAAATACTTAATGGTTGTGTTCACCTTCTTTGTATAGAGTTGTGTTCAAGTTTTTTTGTTTAATTAAAGTTGTGTCCAGCTTCTTTGTTTATAGATGTGTTCAACTTCTTTGTTTATAGATGTGTTCAACTTCTTTGTTCAAAGTTGTTTTCAACTTTTTGTTTATAGATGTGTTCAACTTCTTTGTTCAAAGTTGTGTTCAACTTCTTTGTTCAAAGTTGTGTTCAACTTC
>NW_013669364.1:34196-35942 GCF_000517525.1 Limulus polyphemus
TTTAGAGTTGTGTCCTATTTATTCGTTTAAGAGTTGTAAGATCAGAATCACAAATAAACATGAAATATCTAGACACTTGAACGTTGCAGAATCAGTAACAATACAATTCTGTCGATATTTTACTAAATCATTGTTCGTTAAATGTGCGTGCTTTTCTCTACCGGAAAAGTCATGCTTCTTAATTGGTCACTTACTGTTTATTCAAATTAGGTAAAGTGTATATATAATTCTTACCATTAATTATATTATAATCACATCTTCATATTTAATTAAAACTTTACTAGTACTTTACAACACGTATAATCACATTTACACAAGTATTAAGGACACAATATAGACTCATACAATTTTCTAATCGATCAAACTTGAGTCATGACTAAAAGGCTAGTTTCTACTTTAATTTCTATGCAATTTCCAATATGCTTATTCAAACTAACTTTTATAAAATTCTCAAAGAAAAAATAACTGCTGGAAGCAATTAATAACTCATTAATAGCCTAACGAATACACGAAAACTGTCTTTCTAAAGGTTATCAGTATGCACTCTTGAACAAATAGATAAAAATAAGACACACTAATTAACATGTAAATTTATTAACTTTTTTTCAAGACAGAACAATTTACGAATTTGTTAAAATCCTTCAAGTTTAGTGCATTTTAAAATTACAGGGATTACAACAACTTTGGTTAACTTGTAAAACCATTAAGACAATTCATCCATGCTTTTATAGAAAATTACTTACCCTTTAAAAAAATACAAACTTCAAGGTGCAACTGATATTAATTTTCGATAAGAGTAAGCTACCTACTTAGAATAAAACTAAAAATCAACCTGGTAATGAGACAGTTAATTAAATATAGTTGTTTTTTTAGTTCTTAGTTATAAAGATTAGAATACATTGTTTTCATCAGTTGGGAATCCGCGCCGCAGTTATCGCTATTTTTGGCCGTAAACTCAATAATATCTTACGAAGTTCGGACAGCTTGGGAGATTTAGGTTAGTCCTAAATACATAAATTAAGTTAACAGTGGAAAAATTCACTGCAATAAAATGATAACAAAAAATATAAATTATATATATTAAACATTCTAACTAATACCGTTACTGAAAGTAGCAATAAAAAATAAGAGTATACCTTACTTATGGAACACACAAACACTAGTTGTTGCTTCAAGTCCTGTCGCAGATCTAATGTTCGTTGAATATCATACGACGGTACATAAATAACAATTCCTTGAGTTTATTCATGAGGCTTGGAATCCCTGACTTTCAAACAGTTTACAATAAACAAACCACGCCTTTAGATGTGTAGCGGCTTTTCTTTTCAAAATTTAACTAAATTTCATAATTATCGAAATAGTGTGTTTGTTTGTTTTTGAATTTCGCGCAAAGCTACACGAGGGCTATCTGCGCTAGCCGTCCCTAATTTATCAGTGTAAGACTAGAGGGAAGTCATCACCATCCACCGCCAACTCTTGGGCTACTCTTTTACCAACGAATAGTGGGATTGATAGTTCTTGAAATACACAAAGTTGCGAGAGTTTACCAACGGCCCGGCATGGCCAGGTGGTCAGGGCGCCTGACTCGCAATCTGCGGGTCGCAGGTTCGAATCCTCGTCACACCAAACATGCTCACCCTTTCAGCCGTGGGGGCGTTATAATGTGACGGTCAATCCCACTATTCGTCGGTAAAAGAGGAGCCAAAGAGTTGGCGGTGGGTGGTGATGACTAGCTGCCTTCCCTCT
>NW_013669364.1:36144-49522 GCF_000517525.1 Limulus polyphemus
TGTAGCTATAGTATAACCTATTCCACATGTATGTATTCGCGGTAATTATATAAAATCCTTATCATATGTACTCTAACATGACTATAAGCACTGGAAGAGCTATTTACAGTCCTTTTATGTATGAATACATGAATCTAGGTTACATGTAACTTATTATACGGGTATGTAATAATTTTAAATCGTTGCCATGTGTGCGTGTATTAGGTGAATATAGGCACGTGAGTTTAGGTTGTTTCGTATACGTAAGCAGGGTATAACTTTTACAAACATATATTTCAACAATTAATCACAGTCAGTTACAGTTTGTTGACCCTAATTTGTCAACGTCTAAATATCATTATTGATACAGATATAGCTATTATTATACCATCACGAAATGGACTCAGGTAGTGCATGCCACACCAGCTGCACGTACGATATAGATATTTAGTCACGTAGTCACTTAACAGTCAAAACGTGTACGTTTCGAGACGAATGATTTTTTCCCATAAATGTGTATATATATCGAATACTTCGGGAAGAAGAAAGCCCTGTCTTTCATGTATTAAACTTTACTTTTGAAAATGTCAAAATCCGTAACTAACAAGAAGAAATAAGGACACACTATACTTATTGATATTTACGAAACTATTTCAAGTTTTTCTTTTCAGTAGGTATGAACAACGTGTCCAGCATTAGCCGTAAAGCTCTCGCTAGAAAACACGAATGCACGCACATTCAAAGACAAAATGGTTTTAATTGTTTCTTTGCATGATTTTAAGTACAAAACTTAGTATATCAGTAAAAGTCTATGTTAAGTAGATCGATGCACGGAAAAATATGCATTTACTATGCTGTTTTCAGTAATAAACGTTTACTTTTGAACGTACTTTATTTTGTATCATATATCTTAATACAAAAAAGCAAAACATGTGTGAAAATACATAAAAAATGCACTGAACGATGTAAAAAAATTAATACGACTGCCAAAAACATTTGAAAATTTTATTACCTGTTCTTATTTTTCCCATAGCGTACAGATACGATCTGATCATGCTATGAGAACGTTCCTGATGAATTCAAACGAGCTGGTTAATTACTCTCAACCCTTACTTCTTCTTACCTCTTTGTACAGATGTATGCATATCAATAATTTCACACGAGGGCTAATTACAATTATAGTTCTGTATATACAATTATCTGTGAATATGTGATTTATTCAAAGTTGAAATCTCAGTAAAATCAAACTAGTTAGGTGAAACTAAATCGTTTATTGCACACATTAGAAATAAGTGATTATAATTTTTTTTCCATTGATAGAAAAATCACTCGATCTGTATTGAAGTTATTCCTAAATGTACACAGCTTAAACCAAACGACTACCTAAAAGTCTAGTGTTAGAACTAGATGGAAAAGATGAGTTGTAATTAATATAAAACTTTGTCTACGGTGGAACTACATGAATCAGGAAACTTTTTGCTTCGAAGAAAACGTCATAATGTATATTTCAAGAGGTATCCCCCTTTAAGCATAAGCATAGGCCACTACTAAAAAACTATGATGTTAGTGAACCACTGGGTACATCCTTGAAGTTTGCAGCCATGTTATGCTGATGGAAGCAACAATGATACATTGATTTTGGATAGCCATTTGAGGAGTCGTGGTTTCGTGAGTGGGAGTCTGGTCATCTCAGTTTCAGGGCTACTGAGCTATCCTCTTCATTTTTTTTTACACATATGAAATGCTGGAATTTCTATCAAAGGATTAAAGGCAGCGAACAAGTAAACAATTCAAGGCTTTTTACAAAGGTGAGATGAGTTTTAGGATCTGCAAGTGGCCGTATTAAGAGGTGGAAAGTGGTGCCCAATTCTCAGATACCACACACACATTGGAGATTATCTGAGTTAAAACTTTGTGCAACGTGTTCCAGCTACTCCTGAAAACCAATTCTGTAGGTGATAGTGCTGTTGCTAGGAGAATGATTACATTGTTGCACAAATTAAGTCATTTGAAGCTTAAAATAGAGACAGATAATCTCCCCACAAAATGTATGATATAGGTGTTAATTGATAATGGCAGCTTGTTAGCCTGTCAAAGGATATTGGACAAGCATTTGTGGAACATCCCCATAGAAGTTACAAAATGAAATAAGGCAAGTATAAATTCCTGTGGTACAAAAAATAAATGGTAGATTGTGTGAGAAAATCCAGTCTAGACGTGTATAGTAAAAGGTATACTTATTAACTGTGTTATATGAGATTGCCACTAATGTCGTGCAGCCAATAATATCTTGGTACTGCTCGTGCAGATCTGGAGTCAGGGAAGTGGGATATTGTGTCCACTTTGCCTCCAATCGGTGGTATTTTGGACAAAGGTATATGTAAAGCACAGTGACCTCTGCTGTAACACATGAAGATTATGTTCTTGATGCTGGTTATAATGCTGTGTTGGGCTCAGGTGACCAGCAAGGTGAAGATAGTTAAGTAATCCACTTGCCGACTGTGACCCCCAGTGCTAGGCCCGCCCAACATCCTGAACTTGGTTACATGGTGAGGTAACGCACGTTCATTTTGAACTGGGTTACATGGTGAGGTAATGGCATTCATTTTAAACTTGTTTACATGGTGAGGTAACGCACGTTCATTTTAAACTTGTTTACATGGTGAGGTAACGCACGTTCATTTTAAACTTGTTTACATGGTAAGATAATGCATATTAAACTTGAACATGGTACATGGTGAGTTACCGCCCGTTTATCTTTAACTGGATTATATTGTAAGATAATGCAAGTTAATCTTGAACTGGATTATTGATAAGGTAACGCACGTTAATCTTGAACTGGGTTATTTGGTGAGGTAACGCACGTTAATCTTGAACGCGGTTACAATTATGAGGTAACGCACGTTAATGATGGACTGGGTTACGTGATGAGGTTTTGTTTGTTTGCTGAATTTCCCGCAAACTACACAAGGGCTATCTGCGCTAGCGGTCCCTAATTTAGCAGTGATAGACTAAAAGGAAGATAGCTCTTGTGCTACGTACTATTTTCTATCAAAAAGTGGGATTGACCATCATCTTATAACATTCCCACGGCTGAAAGGGCGAGCATGTTCAGTGACGTGATTCGAACTGGCGACCCGAAGATTGTGAGTCGAGTGCCCTAACCACCAATGCCTATATGGTGAGATAGTGCACGCTCATCTTGAACTGGGTCCCATGATGAGTTAACGTACGTTATTTTCCTCAATAGTGTATGTGACGGTGCAAGTCTGCAGGATTTTTTTTTCGGCGTTAGCAATAGTTTGCCTTTCTTGCAAGCCATTCTTCGTGGACATGTTGTGACAAATGTAATAGATCAGTGAATCTCAATCAATGGTTCGCAGAAACATCCAGTGAAATAAGAAGAGGAAAAAAAAGTACGAAAGAAAAATAATCTTATGTCAGATTCGATTTGCGTGAAATTTATGATTTCTACATGTTTGTTTGTTACACAAGGGCTATCTGTGCTCTGCCCACCACGGGTATCGAAACCCGGATTCTAGCGTTGAATTTCTACATGTGTAAGGAATAGATGAAAAGTGATGTTCCCGGTTAGTTGATTGTAAAATAAATTAGTGACAGATCGTTTATACACTTACCACGTGAGCGGATGAATCAAGACATAGTTTTTGTAATAGGTATTTGTGAAACGTCTACAGAAATATGTTATACGTTAATTTGTAAATACGATAATATGTATATATATATATATATATATTTCAGTATTTAAATCATCATATTTCATTGTGCAACTTGTAATATAGAAGGAGCAGCCAAAAATATCAATTTTTGTTGCTTATGCATTACCTGATATCATTTGAATGAATCGTTATCTTCGTGCAATCTGCCTAGCACTCAATTGACTTCACAGAACTTTTATTTAGTTATTTACATCATGTAAGCAGAACTCGCTCCCTGATCAGACGCATCACGTAAATGCTGCTGATGTGGTGTTGGAATGTGAGCTAGATGTAGATGCTACTTGAAACAGCACCAATCTAGGCCACCAGAGTTTCAGGTGAAGCTATGTTACACTTAATGTTACCTATCTTCAGCCATGCTTCGTAATTTCCACACAATCTTGACACCTGCGAAGTTTTGAAACTCCAAGTCCTTCGTGGAGCAAGAAGTCACAATTTGCTGTAAACTAACGTCTCTAGACATGCAACATTCTCTTCAAGTATCAATTCTGTGCTTTGAAGAGGACCATCCCAAATCTGATATTGCCGATTTTTCTATACCTGTTGCGTTAAAGTCCAATTTTGGAGTATACTACTTACCATTAAAGAGATGTGTGCGACATGGCCTTTCACTATTGTTTATAAAAATTCAATTTTGCACACACAAAAAAGAACATTGAATCTTCATTTTCACCCACATTTTTACTTTTTAATGATGCGGAAGGTCATTTTAGGACAACCATCCTTCACTGATATGCTGAGTTTGAATGAACGAAAGCCGAGCTTAAAATTATCGGTTTAGGGTTAAGTTACTTTACGTATTCGAAAAAACTATCACAGTTTTCTTTAATCCTTGTCGATTTTGAAGTTAGATAAATTATGTTCCTTAAACGTCCAAGAATTACTGTTAGGAACTAATGGATGAGTTCATTGGCATTCTTCGTATAAAATGTAAAACACCATTGGACATTCAATGCACTTTTGGAATTTCCTCTCTTTTTTATACTCTTGGAAATACTCAACTCAACGTGTACAATTCAGTAAAGTGGAGTAACGAACTAATTCTATGCAAATCCTAGTTTGACAAGACTAAAAGAGTGGGTATTCTGTTTCCCGATGGACCACGCATATTTAAGAATCATTCGTTTGATTACAGAACTGTGTTAGTGGATTTTGTACTTGAAACAAGGGTTTTCTATGAATTAATAATGAAGCTAAGAAGTGCTTGAAGCACTGTTCTTTAGAGTTACTATTGTCCTCATCAGTAGGCCTAGAAAACAGTATTTATTCGAGAAACGTTTGCATTGAATAAAAACACGGTAATCATATACGAAACTATTTTTGTTTTTTAACGCGTTTCTACTGTTTGGTTTTGTATTACCAAGATAAATGGAAACCTGAAGTACATTTTTGAATGCCTCAGTTCACAATAGTAATATAAATGCTACACATACAAGAATGTCGAAAGGTCTAAAAAATTTGATTTAAAAGCACATTAAATTTGTTACATATAAAAGAGAAAACAAGAAAATTCACAATTTCTAGTTTCGTCGATTGTTTTCCTTGGGGAATCAACTAACAAAATATAACATAGATTGATAAATGTCCTGACAGAAGGAAAGGGAAAACGCCTCACTTTTGTGATAAAGAAATTCACAAAATTCATATTTGTTTTGCTGTTAAGCACGAAGCTACACAATGGGCTATCTGTGCTGTGCCAACCACGGGTATCAAAACATGGTTTCTAGCGTTATAAGCCTTCAGACTTAACGCTGAGCCACTGGGGGGGGGGGCATTCATAATGGTATATTTTCATTTTCAAAATCTCACTAAACTACAGACAACTATACAACCCATAACATATGACAAAAAATCACAGCGTCTTTAGTGGTTTTTCTAAATATCAATACTGTGTTATGTCTTAAAGTGATATCAAAATATTTATAATTGTTAAAAAATATACCACTCATGCCAGCGAAATACATTATTTTAATTGAATATTTCTTTAATTATCTTGTTTAACTTAGATATAACTCAAGATTTTGATGAGATGCGGTACCATTACAACAAGGAAAAAAATATATATTTTTAGTAGTATTTGTTTTCCCTGGATATGGCGAAAAATCATTAGTATATACTGTAGCCAACAATACTGAGTAAAATCGGCGAGATCGTTTATTTCGTATTTTTACAGTTATTTGTCTCTCATATCATTATACATCCAGCAAACAAGTCTTACTTCAAACATACAGCAATATTAATAGCTGGTAGAGGATGATTATCAACGCTTTTACCATTACTATATAGTAAAATAAACGTTTGGAAAAAAGGAGGTATCCTACGTTTTGCTTGACTATACTGTAAAATAAATCTTTGGAAAATAAAAGACATCATACAACCTTACCTTGACTATACAGCATTCCGTTTGGAAAGAGAATGCATCCTACAGTCTTATCCTGACTAAACATTAAATATATTGTTACGACAGCGGAAGTCACGTGACGCTAGTAGCACGTCATAATATTCTAGAAGGATCATGTCTGTTCGTGGCAACTCTGGTCTTTTCTACGTGCCCTCTATTCTTGTATATAAATGCGCCAGATAAAGCGAAATTAATTAATCGGAATAGAATTGCAGACAGGCAGAGATAGAGACGGAAAATTGAGTCCAGCGCGGTAGTAAATAAAGTGCGTGAACCGTTCGTTGTGAATTATAGCGTGTGTTTAAGTGTTTCTCGGGAAGAATTTCTACGGGAAATTAACAAACGAACAGAGACGTAACAATATCATTGGAAAGAGAAGACATTCTATAGCTTTAACCTAACTGTACAGTAAAATAACCGATTTGTTACAGGATAGGGTAGGCATCCTATAGCCTTACCTTGACTATGCAGTAAAATAATCTATTTGTATATGGTAGACATCCTCTAGTCTTACCTTAAATGTACATTAAAGTAATCGATTTGTATATGGTAGACATCTTATAACCTTACTCTGAATGTACAATAAAATAATCGATTTGTATATGGTAGACATCTTATAACCTTACTCTGAATGTACAATAAAATAATCGATTTGTATATGGTAGACATCTTATAACCTTACTCTGAATGTACATTAAAGTAATCGATTTGTATATGGTAGACATCTTATAACCTTACTCTGAATGTACAATAAAATAATCGATTTGTATATGGTAGACATCTTATAACCTTACTCTGAATGTACATTAAAGTAATCGATTTTTATATGGTAGACATCTTATAACCTTACTCTGAATGTACATTAAAGTAATCGATTTGTATATGGTAGACATCTTATAACCTTACTCTGAATTTACAATAAAATAATCGATTTGTATAGGGTACAGGGTAGACATCCTATAACCTTACCCTACTGTACAGTATAATAGTCTATTTCGTTAAGGTAGGCATCCTATAGCCTTATCTTAAATGTACAATAAAATAATTGAGTTGGATTGGGTAGGCACCTCGAGTGTTTGAGTCTTCATAGTATAGCGGTTTCAACTCAACTAACCTTATTAAAGGGTGGGCGGAATGATTAACTGCAAGTTTATTTTAATTGGCCTTATGTGTATAATTTTAGTATCACACTGTCGAAAAGTTATCATTTATTATTCGTTCAATCTGCAGAAGTTCACACAATGATGATGACCGTCAAGGTATAGTTTGCAAAACTTTCTAACTTTAATTTGATAATTGTAAACATTTGATAAAGTAACTTACATTGAAAGATTTATATCATTATGTATATTTGAATTCTGTCTAGGACAATGTATACCCAGGTCTTTCCCTCCATCAGATTTTTTAAAATTTTAATTTATCAATTATTTCGAAAGTTAATTTAAATATATTTTTAAAATATTATAGATAAGACTATAAGAGAAAAGAGAAAAATAAGTTATCGATCTCAGCACTATACAATAGTGGATTCCTGTTCTCGGAATCCAACTTGTTTAAACTTGATCTGGAGACAATGTGTTGCCAAATTATGACCGTCTGTACTAAAACAAGGTTATATAAACAGAGCGTTGCTGGACAAAATACGATAGGCCTCCAGACATCATTTAATTACAGTTCAAATTAATAAGGAATCTCAGAATTATAGTCCAATTAGGCATAATGGAAATGAAAGCAGAAATTATTTCGTCACAGACTAATGATGCATGATGATACAAGTCACCAAAAGCTGTTTAATATACATACAACCTGTGTTTTGGGATCTGGAATAAATAATATTCCAACACATAAAAATCCTTTTGCTGATATTTGAAATAATACGCTCTCGAACACAAACACAAACTTTTACTGAATATCTGGACTAAGACGCTACTCTATACTAACTAACACATACATAAGTTTAGTAATGGAATCTAGAATGAAACGTTATTGTTAAACAAAGAACGCGAATTTGTACGGGGGTCAGGAATAAAATAATACTCTAAACTAACACATAAATAGTGATTTTATACATTGCTTTCTTTATATATAATCAAGCTGTACAATGTACTATATACCAACAAGTTGCTCCTCAGTGAACTACAAGCTGTATAGTTTGGATTAACACGTTACCTTCAAATGATATCCGAGTTGTTTAATTTCGGCTAACAGGTTACTCCCTTTTGACCCACAAGTTCCATAATTTGGAGTAGCACGTTACTCTCTTATGACTGCACGCCCCCCGGTGGTACAGAGGTAATTCTTTGAATTTACAATGTTAAATCACGGGTTCGATTCCCCTCGGAGGACACAGCAGATAGCCCGATGTGGATTTGCTATACGAAAACACACACACACGCTTATGACACACAAGTCGTATAATATTGATTACAACGTCACTTTCTTCTGATCCACAAGTTGTATAGTTTGGACCAACACTTTACCCTCGAATGATACACAAGTTGTATAGTTTGGACCAACATTTTACCCTCGAATGATACACAAGTTGTATAGTTTGGACCAACATTTTACCCTCGAATGATACACAAGTTGTATAGTTTGGACCAACACTTTACCCTCGAATGATACACAAGTTGTATAGTTTGGACCAACACTTTACCCTCGAATGATACACAAGTTGTATAGTTTGGACCAACACTTTACCCTCGAATGATACACAAGTTGTATAGTTTGGACCAACACTTTACCCTCGAATGATACATAAGTTGTATAGTTTTGACTAACACTTTATTCCCTTTTGAACTACAAGCCTTATGATCTGGACTAACATGTTACTTTCTTCTGACCCACAAGCTATACAGTGGGTATAGACTAGCATTTTACCTCCTACTGAGACGTAAGCTGTATAATGTAATCTGAACTAACATGTTACTTTCTTCTGACCCACAAGCTATACAGTCTGGACTAGCATTTTACCTCCTACTGAGACGTAAGCTGTATAATGTAATCTGAACTAACATGTTACTTTCTTCTGACCCACAAGCTATACAGTCTGGACTAGCATATTTACCTCCTACTGAGACGTAAGCTGTATAATGTAATCTGAACTAACATGTTACTTTCTTCTGATCCACTAGCAGTATAATCTGGACTAACACGTTATCCTCGACTGACACATAATTTACATAATGTAATGCAATTTAACACAACTGTCTCTAATGACACAAAAGCAGTTTAATGCAATACTTCCCTGTATTGTCTCTAACAACCTTTTAAGATAATGATTTGCTCTTTAATGTATCAAAGTGGAGAATATCACATTATAAACTACTCTAGCATATCATTTCCATTAGTAACTTTGTAATGTACAACAATACTACTTGCGGATTTGTATGTTTTGTTTGTTCAGAAAAGGCATCGCTAGAAATGTTTGTTTTAGTAACAAAGTGATACGTTCAGCTTTGTTTTTCAAAACTTCAGAATGGGACACGGATGTGAGTTTTTTTTAATAAGTTTATGTCAACTTTACTTCACTGCTAGACAGTCTTTTAGAGGCATCTGTAAAGATAACAAACTCTCACGGACAAAACTCGTATCCTTTTTTTCCGAGTCCTTTAGAATTTTCCGGAAAAGGGAAAGAATTATCAGTGACTAAAATATAAAGCAGACGTGTCTTAGTGGTTAGTGTTCCCAGGTTGTGAGTTCGATGGTTCATGGTTCGCGTCCTGTTACTTCGCAAATGCGTTCTGCACTTTGTGGCTTTTTGCCCATTATAAGAGTGACACACAGATGTTGAAATCCCAGTATTTGGTTAGATAAGATTAACCCAAGAGTTAGTGGTGGGCGCTGTTAACTAGCTGCCTTCCATCCATTCTAGAAGTTCATAGTTAGGGACGACTATATGTTGATGATTCTTCGTGAAGCTCTGCGCGAAAATTCGGAAACAAACAAATACTTAAAACCTAAATATTATATTCAAATTATTTAGAAAAAACATTGGTAACTTGATAGTAAATTTGATTTAAGACAAGTAAAACATATTTGAATTTGAGTGACTTTGATAGATTTTCATCAGCTTTTAAACAAAATAATTTGAAGTTGAGGTAACAAAAGTTCATTTCAAGTAATGGCTATTTGGGATCATGCATCTGGTGAGCTTCCCATAGTGATACAAATGAAGGTTACTACAAGTTGTGTACATTATGGGTAATACACATTAATCTATTTTGTTATTTTTATTCAGGAGATTGACTTAAAAGCCTTGAAGATCCCCTGGTGAGAACTTGAGAAGTCTAGAAGTATACGTTCTATCCATTATTTTGAATGCTCGTAATTACACCATCCTCCTAATATAATTAGAAACAATAAAACCAGCGTTCCTGTGCAAATTGAGTTTCAGTTGTTCAAACAAACTGACTATTTCTTATCTAACTGAATTATAAAATTGCTTTACCCTAAAACATCCAATGGGAACACAGATTCTTGTTTTTTCATGAAGATGTAGCCATAAAACGGCAAAATAAAGCATGCCACCAGAAATGTCATCAAAAGCTTCTAAATCACAATACAAGTAAAACTTGGAAATACTACTGGAAAAAAAAAACATTGCTGAAGGCAGTTAGAACTGCTTTTTAGTGTAGCAATATCAACAAAGAAGTAATTATGCATACAAATATATATATCTGTTATATATGGATGCTGAACACCATGTATTATAATGTGAGTATCGTTCTTAACTTCTTACTTCAGGTGCTTTTATTGGTGTTTGTAATTGTATACTTTGTGTACAGGTTCTTATACAGTTATTTGTTTTTAAGATGTTCGTGATACTTCAAATGCGTTTGTATGGTTTTAAGAAGTTCAATTTTGTATTTCAAACTAAATTTTTATTTTATTACTAGTTCAAGAAATGATTAATGCAGTTTTTGTTTTACATAACGTCATATAAACTTGGTTGTTTGTCTTTTTCATATTATACATTGCTTTAGTGGTATTTGGCAAAACTATTGTTAAGTAAGTAAATATACAGTTTATACTGATTTATTATAAGGTTAAATAATTTCTTTAATCACAATACCAGCTTGATATTGAATTTTTAGGATTCATGAATTAAGTCTTATTTGTATGTGTATCCTTTAAGCCAAGAAACTAGGACTTTTCAACGATTTTTCACTAATGTTGAAAATTCTTGAAACTTCACCGTTCTCACTCTTTTGACACTAAAGATAATCATCATGCCATTCTAGTTGTCCAGTTGTTGTAAATATTATTCTGATAATATGTGCTTTACCATTTTTGAAGAATTTTTAAAGTCTTTGCCACAGGACAAACAGGACACTACGGTTGCTGAAGGTCACTTTTATTGCAAACGCATTTTCTGGGCAACTATATTTTTAAAATAATTTTTTATAGCCACAACTAATATCCCTAAACTAAGTTACATTTCGTAACAGTAATTAATAAAGATTTTTTTACCTTTTTCTGCACTTAAACTAAGATATTTTATCTGAAGGATAAATCCTCAAGAAAGGTACAGTGTTTAATAAATAGAATCCTTTCCTGAGTAAAGACATTTTGCTGATCAGTAAAATAGATCTGTCAGTTTCTTTATGTAACGTTAGGCTTAACCCTCAGATTATTGATTTGTATACAAACTAATGACGACCAGTGGGACCCAAGTATTGTATCATGTTCAGTAATTTTATGTTTTTGCCTCTTACAACACTTAGTGTAATGAACTATCAAAAAAACTCTTTGAAATCACTCATTTGCTAAGAAAAATACATAATAAATACTGGCTGTAATTAGTGGGAATAAATGCAATATTGGCAGTATTTTTAGGTTAAAGAATAAGTGACCAAAGATTAATGGATTGTATAAGTGACCAAAAGTGAATAACATAGTTAGTATTCGAGTAGCACTATTGAGTAGCAATATTGAAATAAATTGAAAAAAAAGCATTTTTTTAAAAAAATCAATTTCACTTCAACAGAAATAAAATGGCGGGATTTATGTTTTGGTCGGAAAGGGTGCAATTGTTTACAAAAATGATTTTTGTTTTATACACAAATAAGATGATCATAAAAACTAATTTTAGCATGTTTGCTTAATTTAACTGTAAGGTAGTTTCATATAGATGATGATTCTGTTTGAATATTTTGACTCTTTACAGTATTATGTTTGAAAAATAAATATATGGTACCTACTATTGAAAAAAGTTAATATATAGCTGGTATCTTACCATCATTTACCTATTGTAAAATTCGCAGTTGTGAGGGTTCAAACTATTTTTTTATTTGCAGAAAAAACGCTTTCATGTAAAATATCTAAGCACTGTAAGTTAAGAAGTGAATAAAAAGCGTGGGTTAAATGTCAAAATCCTATGTGAGCTTAATGAAGCAAAATGATATAGTACTGGGAATATGATGTAAGCGGTGCACTTGGACTATTTAATATTTGTCATAAAGTTAGAATGGTTAAATATGCTACAATTTCTTTTACAATTATCATATTTGTATATACAAAACATTTTTGTAGATAGCAGTACCTTCTTTACACAAATCATGGAAATCCCTTTTTTTGTGTGTGGCTCACTTGTTTTTAGAGATCTTGTAACAGCAAAGTGATGTAACTACAATAAATTTGATGAAAAAATAATAGTAAAGGTATGGTATTTAAAAGCCTGGTGGAGTCCATGTAATCCTATTCTGGTAATTATAGTTACACTAAATCAATAATTTGTAATATATTTTAATATCTATGTAATAAAAATAACAATGTGTATCAGTCAGTTCGTGTGAGTATGCATGCTAGCTCTTACAGAAACCCAATATTCCTATTGACTAATTGTACAGTGGTACTTTTACGTTTATACGAGTGCAAAAGTGAACGACGTTTAACGTGCATTGTTCTATACGAGTGCAAAACAATCACGTTTATAGCATTAACTTTAAAGACAATTACTCCAGTAACATAAGGAAATACATTAAGTTAATTATTTACCTTGCTTATAAGAAACGCAATGCCATTACATCTCAATACAAATTCCAAAAGGCGGCTAAAAAGTCGACAATTTGACCTAAAGTTTAAATACGCTTCTACGCGAAGCACGATTTTACCCGCTATAAAATCTACGGTAACTAGTCTTAGTAGTCACTGCCAAATCTCCTTCATTTTCGATGCTCTACAGTTAACACATTGCGCGAAAGAAAATAATTACACTTTTCAGATGATATATAAATGTGTTTAAGACACATAATTC
>NW_013669364.1:49800-71277 GCF_000517525.1 Limulus polyphemus
GCTTTCGACAGTCAACAGAATCATTGTGCAGTTCAGGAAACACGGCAAGGAAACAGCTGAGCAGCGTCCGGGTCGTCCTGATCCATTGGAGAGGACAAAAAGGGCTGTCAAGAGGAGCATCGAAATGGATCCCAGATTAACAACTGTAGAAGTGGCCAAAGCTGGTGGGATGAGCCCGAAATCTGTTAAACGGATTCTCCTCATATTGGGTTATCGTTGCAGAGCAGCTAGACGAAAGCCCTTATTAAGACCTGCCAACATAGTCAGACGAAAGAAGTGGGCAGGTGATATGATGACCAAGCCTCTGAACTTTTGGAAGACCGTATGGATTTGCTCAATTTTCGGACACTGGAAGGATATGGGGCTGGAGAATGCCTCACCATGAGTTTGGGCTTAACAGATTATAGCCAACTGTGAAGCATGGTGGCTTCAGCGTGATGGTTTGGGGAGCTGTTTGGGTTGGTGGGAGATCGAGCTTAGTGGAGTGCGTTGGCAACATAAATTACGTCGAAATGTTGGAGGAAGGACTCTTGCCACTTTATTCCTCGGGTTTCGTGGACAAGAACGCAACGTTTTTCCAGGAAGATGGAGCACCGTGTCACACTGTTAGAAACACCCAAAAGTGTCAGGAAGAAAATGGTATCCAGAAGTTGCCCTGGCCGAGCCAATCTCCTGACTTGAACCCCATCGAAAATCTCTGGGCCATAATCGACCGGCAAGTCAAGAAACAACCAAAAAAACCAACTTCGAAGATCGATCTACTCCAAGTTTTGAAGCAAGAGTGGGCGAAAATCCCACAATCTCAAATTGACGAGATGATTCTCACGATGCCCCAAAGGATCAACGAACTCCACGAAGTGAAAGGAAGAACTACTAGATATTTTTTAAATTATAAATATATCAATTCATGTGAATATGACTGAAAAGTTCCATTTTTTTTCTGAAAAGGTGGTGTCTATTTACTTGTGACCACGCTGTGTACATGCAAGAAACTTACAACGAAATATATGAAGACAGTTCATTTTTAGACTTCTTGATACAATAATTTAAAAAATTCACCACTTTATAGCTACTATACATTTCCAAATATCTCATTACATGCGCCTAAGAACGACAATTTGGCCTGAAATTTAAATATGTTTCATAAGCGAAGAACGAGTTTACACACTAAGAATAAACTATTACACCATTTCCGTTATTGGTGGTAGTGGATCCGACGTTTTCTTAATGTTTTAAAGGAGAGTAAAAAAAAAGAAAGTTGATACCATTATGAAAGGAAAAAGAAAAATATATGAAATTCGGATAAATGAAGACAGTAGCATTTTACACTTATTGATACCATAATTTTAAAAAATTAGTATTTCATAGTTGCTTTATCAAGAGTTCGATCAAGAAACAAATCTCTAGATTTTAGTCAAAGATGGCGATTAACCACAAAAACAAGGTGTTTAAACAAAAAATGTTGTGCGTATTACTTTATATCGTTTATTGTCATTACATGTTTTTACTTTAAATCTAAATAAACAACTCTATATTCTGGTCAGTATATTTTGTTTCATTCATATCAAAATACATAATAGAAAAAAAATATTATTTAAAGGTTTATCTATTTCAAACATATAATAATAATAACTTAATAATGCTACATATGTAAAAAAAAAACATATTTGGGCTTGAGCACATACAGCACATCACATGCTTCTTATGCGGAAGTCGAGGATTTAATCCCCTCTATATCCATTTTTTATTTTTGCTTAACATTGTTTGAGTAGTCAAATAATTTTAGTATATGCATCGTAAGCGAAGCACGAGTTTATTTCCTAGGCAATGTGAAATAATATTATTGTTTACCATCATTGGTCTCTAAACCATTACAGTGCAGATGTGAAACAAGCACAGAACTAATCAAATTATTTATAAAGAATAACTTTCTAACACTGTTGCTTGCAGTGAACTAAACGTATGCATTTCGTTTTTGGTGTATTTCCAATCGTGTGGCTTAAAGTTTATACTAACTTATCACACAAAAAACATGCCTTGTATACAGAGAAATTATAATCACGAACAAAATATAGTCACGTGACTTAAAATTGATAATAACTGTTAATAAAAACCTGTTTCTTATATACAGACATCTAATTCTTACAAGCAATGTGTAACCAGTTGGCTTGGAAATAATAATAATTATCATACAGAAAAATTGTATCTTGTAAAAAGAGAACCATTTTTATGAACAAGGTGTAATCATATTTCTTAGAATTAATAATAATTGTCATACAAAGAACTTGTATTCACCTGTTTTTAAAAATACAATGCCTGCAAGTAAAATGTAGTCATATTTCTTAGAATCTATGTATATATATATATATCAAAGCCACACTCTGTTTGTAATGTTCCATTTGTTGGTAACACACGACTCTCTGTTGGTAACGTTGAAATTAACTCACTGTTTTTTTTTATCAAGCATAAGTCTCGAGTTCAAATCCTAGTCGACTAAGGATTTTTTTATATCTCTTTAAAGTTATGTTTAGAGCAAGATATTAGAATATTAGGAAAAATCACAATAAAATGATAGTTTAAATTATGGACTTGAATTATTTGTTACCATTCAATTACAAAGACTTTATGTCACAATGGTTATAACGAAAAAGTATCATGTGGAAGTCTTGCTTTCAAATCTCACTTAAATTGCGATTTTGTGTTAATTTTTTTTAATATTCATCATCATATTTACAACAAGCTTTTCGAATATTCGGAAAAATACGAATACAATTATCGATTAAATCAGGGATAATATCCCATAACATAATAGAAAACAGTGACAGTATGTGTCAAAAATAACTTAAATATCTTTTCAATCCAATAGATGGCGCAACAATATATCATTATTGATGTATTATGATTTCACCTTAGGGAAGAGATCTTTAATGATTTAATCAAAAGTTTTTAAACATTTTTAAAGAAAAATTATAGCTTCGTGCATTTGCCCTTCACAATAAAAATAATTGCCTTTGCCATCACAATTAATAATTAGCAGGGTCAGACTTTTGACCATGTTGGGATTTTTCACATGGTTCAGTCTATAAGGCTTTCTCAAGAAGATTTGAACATAACATAAAAATATACATAAGTCTAAATTCTAATCAAGGGCCACTTACAAGAGACGACCAAATATACGCAAACATGGTTGTTTTCGTGAAATTCTAGAAGAAGGAAAAACATTCCATATGCATATATTGTTACTACAATATAATTAACTTACTTACATTTAATTTTCAGAAGAAAAATAAATCAGCATTTACTGTCATATGACCGTCAGTTAGTTAATAATAACTATCACATGAAGAACTTTTATTAACCTATGTATAAAAATACGATACTTGCATGTAAAATGTAGTCACCTGACTTTATAATGAAATAAAATTGTCACACAAAGAACTTTCATTAACTTATAGCTAAAATACAATGTTTGCAAGTAAAATGTAGTCACCTGGCTTATAATGAAAGAAATTTGTCACACAAAGAACTTTCGTTAACTTATATCTAAAATACAATGTTTGCAAGTAAAATGTAGTCACCTGACTTTATAATGAAAGAAAATTGTCACACAAAAACTTTCATTAACTTATATCTAAAATACAATGTTTGCAAGTAAAATGTAGTCACCTGGCTTATAATGAATAATAATTGTCATACAAAGAACGTTTATCAACCTATATATGAAAATATAATACTTACAAGTAAAATGTAGTCACTTGGTTTATAATGAATAATAATTGTCACACAAAGAACTTTTATTAACCTATATATATAAATACAATACCTACAAGTAAAGTGTAGCTACGTGATTTATAATTAATTATAATTTACCGGACAAGATACCCATTTCTTGTATACACAATAACAAAATGGTGTTTACATAAAGTTTGACGCATAAAGTGTCTCAAACAAATTAATTCTGTTCAAAACATGTGATTGTTTGTTTTCTTTGTTACTCTTACAGACTTCAACTGAAAAAGATGTTTTCATAAATACAATAGTTCCGAAACTGCTAAACAAGGAAGTGTGAATTAATATCGTTATATATATATATATAATAGAACAAGGCAGGTAGATAGGTGAAATATCGAAACATGGATACAGACAGCAGTGTCACAGAAGGATAGAAACTAAGCAGAAAAACACAAAAAAAGAACGCAAGATGATAACTGATAGACGGATCGACAAACTGATAGACAGACAGATACATATTCATGTACATAAATAATCGATGAAAGAGAAGCGATTTAGACAAAGTTGCTATTCCCAGAAAGAGATTAATATTTATAATGTGTATGCTGCCTAGAGAATAGGCATTTGTGATCCTCAATAACATTTTCTCCAATTTTACGTTAAAAGCTAGTACATCATATCGACAGGCGCAGGTATTGAATTTCTATAGGATGTGACATCTGAGATCGTTGCTAAGCGACAGTACCTGAAAGCTTAATGAACAGTTTGACAAGTGTTGTAAATGTGATCAAGAATAAAAGCAGAAATATTGGGACATGCTGCGTGGCTCCAAAAGGATTTTTCGTTCCTCCTCGTTCATAAATATTCAAAAGATTTTCGCCAATAATATATACGTTTCAAATACAGCTGAGACGTCCAAAGTGAATGGAGTCAGTCCTCTTTTCCTCTACAGTCTTATAATTTGATTTTCACATTGAAATTTCAGCCGCACAAACTAAACGTAGGAGGATAATTTTGGACAATGTTTATTGAATCTTATATTACCTGATTTTCCTAACGACTAAAAGTATGAAGCAAATTATTATAATTTAAGATCAACAATTCTTGAAAAACGTAATAACATATTAATTTTAGTGAACAGCAACGGTAAATATGGGACAGAAGTAAAAAGCTTAGACTCATAAATAAGTTAGAAGATACATTAAGTACACATGTAAAAGTGTATTAGGAACTGTCGTTAGATTTAAAATAAGGTAATTAGGTGGTTTTATTGTCAATATAATTTATCTTAACTGCGATTAACTTGGAAGGCTGGGTGGCCTTGTATCTGAATTTTAGTTTCTTAAAAATGTCAATGTTTTCCAATTTTTATTAAACACTGACTTTTGATATGCCCAAAAAGGATGACAAAAGCCAGCTTTGATGTAATCTAGAACTATAACAAACTATTTCGTAGTAGTTTTTGCCGTCAAGCTGCATTGCTTTCAAAGTTTTCACACTTTTCTTCTATATTCGGGTGTGTTGATTTTCTTTAGCCGAAAAGCAACGCTTAAATCCAAATATGTTTCCGTTCAGCACAGCTAGGTAAACTTAACCTAATATTTAACTATGGTCAAATATAGTTGTACTCATATGGAGTAAAAAACGAAAAAAAAAAGAAATAAAAGGTTTGTTTGTTTGTTTTTTGGAATTTCGCGCAAAGCTACACGAGGGCTATCTGCGCTAGTCGTCCCTAATTTAGCAGTGTAAGACTAGAGGGAAGGCAGCTAGTCATCACCACCCACCGCCAACTCTTGGGCAACTCTTTTACCAACGAATAGTGGGATTGACCGTCACATTATAACGCCCCCACGGCTGAAAGGGCGAGCATGTATGGTGGGATGCGGATTCGAACCCGCGACCTTCAGACTGTGAGTCGAGCGCAAAATAAAAGGACATTAGTCGTTTTTTTCTGATTTTTACTGATCACCTACCTATAAAAATAAAGTATTTGAGTCCAAAATTCTCGTGGTTATTATAAATATAAGATATATCGAAAGTTTAGTTCTTGTAAATTGGAGACAATCGTTGAATACCGTTTTATAAATTACATAGTGTAACGCCAACAGAGAAACTTTTTACCCTCTGGGCTGGAAGGTTTTTCATGAACGTTGTTGATATTAAAATAGATCAAATGAGTTGATCCTGTTCGGTGTCAGCTAATAATAAACAGTTTAGGAACGCTAAATCAACTTCTTTATATCTAAGACCAAAGAAAATTCTCGAGCAATATTTCAATATATTCTATTTTAAATTTCTTCTTTATTGCTAATTTCTGTTAGCCATGTCTATAATATTTTGTTCTGCTGTTTGTTTTGAGGGTTATTTGCACTAGCCATCCCTAATTTAGCAGTGATAAACTAGAAGAAAGGCAGCTAGTCAACACCACCTCCCGCCAGCTCTTGGGCTATTCATTTTACCAACGAATAGTGGGATTGACCGTCACATTATAACGCCTCAATGGCTGAAAGGGCGAGCATGTTCGGTGACGGTGATGCGAATCCTTGACCCTCAGATTGCGAGTCGAGAGCTTTAACCACCAGGCCTCGCTGTGTTTAAATAGCCGTTAGTTGTATTTTGTGTTGCAACTGAAAAGGTTTAATTTTTGATGGCTTTAAATATCCAGTTATTACTTTCGGTATCACAGAAGTGATATCATTTGATTATAATTTTAAAAATTGCCAATCGACGTTCAAGTGGTATTTATTGATTGGAAACAATATTAATTTGCTAATTTGGAATTTCTGGTTTGCACACGAATAAAGATGTTTTTGTTCCGACTCACATGCATAATATGATTTGTTTTATGTGAGGTTCTTATTGATGTTAGTTGTTAAGCACAAAGCAACACAATGGGCTATTTGTGCCCTCCACGTGTATCGAAAACAGATTTTTAGTGTCACAAGTCTACAGGCTTAACGCTGTGCCACTGGAGGCCTTATGCGAGGTTTAGACCCAGTTTGAAACAATTTATAAAGATTACTCCAAGTTTTACTGTAAATAGTAAACTACACCCAGTGGCACAGCGGTATGTCTGCGGACTTACAACGCTAGAATCCGGGTTTCGATACCCGTGATGGGCAGAGCACAGATAGCCCATTGTGTAGCTTTGTGCTTAATTACAATCAAATAGTAAACTATTTGCGTATTTGATGGGAATTGGTTTTAATACTTAGACATAATAAAATAAATCACATACTCTAAAATGAAAAACTCTTCCTTATTTTCAAACTTTCTATTTACAGTCATTTCAATATCATGACTTAACACTTGACCATAAATACACCAAGCAAAAAAGAAAAGCCAATCTAACACAAATATGCATTAGATAATATAAGTATAAACCTGTGAGAACTGTGTCCATAGTTCAAGCTGTTACTTAACTGTCAGAGTCAATTATTGGTACAACCTAACAACTCTAATGGCTTCTAGAGTTGCAAGGTAACAAAACATTGAAAACAGAACAACAAGGTAGAACTTTCCAAGACTCAACAATTTTAATGACGCTAGAGTTGCAAGGTTATAAAACACTGAAAACAGTACAAGGGAAGCACTTTACAAAACCTAACAATTCTAAAGGCGCTAGAGTTCCAAGGTTATATGAAAATACAAGTTGTGACAGGTAACAACAAAACCTAGCAACTCCAGTCGCCCTTAGAATTGCAAGGCTAAAAAATAAATAAGATATAAAAAATGGAGAATATTTCAGGGTAGTCCTAAAGCTAATAGTAAGTGAAACTCATCTTATCCATAACATCCATAGACGCTATTCGGACCTAGAGTAACATTCAAAAACGATAGTTTTCGGAATTTACATTAACGTAAATGTTTTTACCTTTTCTCACTCATATCTGAAGTTACCTGATACTTTTCTGCCAGCAGAGGTTTTCCTAATGATTTTTTTCAACTGCACAATTATATGTTAACTTCATCATTTTTAATACATGACGCCTTATTGCACCTCATATGTACAGGCCTAGTAACAAATGATAAAAAAATAAGAACATTCTAGTAAATACATTTATTTATCAACTCTGGAATGGAATGTTATAATCTTATATATATATTTTTTAATACTTATCCACTTGAAGCTACTTATATATAGGTGAATTTTCAACTGAACAAATATTTTTACAGGTGCACAAGTTATGATCAACTGCACACTAGGGAAACCCATGTCTGCTAACTAAAACAAACAAATATGATAACTAGTAGAAACGCTGCTGGTACTAATTGTATGGAATTTTCTAAATCGGTCTCAAGTTTCTTGGATATAAAATTGTATGGCATGTTTAGTGAAATGGCGTCTTATTTTAATATTTTAAGAATTTTTTTTTGTATTATAAATGCCATATTTTATTACAAATGGATAGATTTATGTATTAAAATAATATTTCCTAGATTATTTTATTCCGTTAGAAATTATCAAAATAGTATAAATCAAAATTAACAGTATTGACATGTTTAAATTTGGGAAGGTAGAGCCAATAAGAATTATCGTATGCTAGTCTAAAACCATGGCCCGGCATGGCCAGGTGGTTAGGACGCTCGACTCGTAATCTGAGGGTCGCGGGTTCGAATCCCCGTCACACCAAACATGCCAACCTCCGCCTTTGCCTGGTCCCAAGACCAAGATGAGAAAGGAGGGTTGGGCGCGGGGCTAGCAACTCCACCCCGTAAAAACCAACCTGCTACAAGTAACTGCAACAACACCTTCCGTTGGCGAGGTGTTGTTGCGGCCTTATGCTCCACTGGGAGTTTACAGGAATAAGAAAAAAAAAGTCTAAAACCAATGCCAATAAAACCTATCCTATTAGTTTAAAAACTGTAGTAAGTGTATCCTACCGGGGTACATGCTAAAATTAGAAAGAATGGATTCTTTATATGTTATAATTACGTATCTCGTTTCTCACTGACGTTAAACGGGTAAAAAGAAGATAACATTTAATATCGTACACTACAAGCAGATTGTAACCATTATGGCGCCGCAGAAATGTTTCTCGAACCTACTCCAATTATTTGCTATTATCGATTAAGTTCCATACAACCCATGAAAAATATTAAGAGATCCTTTAATTAAAAAAGATGTATAATTAAGATACTCAAGAACTTTATTATGAAACAGTTAACGGCCTCAAACAGACACTCTACAATGTTTCGACGTTGAATCGCATCATCTTTAGGGGGGGGGGGTGTCTCAGAATAAAGTTTTTAAATTGTGCACTTTTAAAACGTCGACCGTTTCAGTGTTTTAATTATATTTACACACGTACGTTGGATTTTAATCTTTTAACATTAAGAAAGGTGTCTAATTACAATAATTGGCAAGTTAGGCTTCATGACATCGAGGATGTATTAAATATGTAATCTATATTTGTTAAAAAAAAAGTGTTCGAAATCTTTATCAAAAGTTAAGCCATCTCAAAATACAAGGAAGGATAAAATATTGATTTTACTAAAAAATTAAAAATCATGGTTAACAAAGATTTGACAATCTATTATAATTGTTACGGTTTTTGTATTAAATATAAAATAACAAAAATATTTTATTTTTATGTAAAGACACATGAGGGCTATTTGTCCCTCATTTTGAACTGATAGGCTAGAGGTAAGATATGGAGCTAGTCAACAGTGCACAGCGCAAACTCTTGGGCCACACTTAAAATGAATAGTACTTTGTTATCAGTTTTTACCCTAAAATCTGATTTGTAAATGACCTAAATAAAATTTATGATAATTAGAATTCACTTTCTTAAATTTGGTTCGCACGTAAAAGTCATTGTACATGAACATTGGTTTATATATATATATATAGTGCCCAGACTTCTACTATGTCTGTTGTAATGAATCTAAGTTTCAAATGGACAGCAACTGCCTGTTGTAGAAACCTACAAATGTAGAGGACAACGTTTCAAAAGTCTTCTGCCTTTCGTCTTCAGGCCTAAAAAACCTATCAAAGATGTCTGCCCTATCTCAGCCGGCCTGTTGGGCTCTGGTATTAAGTAATTGGTCTTGCCGGCACTTGATATGGCGGATGTAATGTGGTTGACGTGTTATAACATATTCTCTTATACTTTCACTGATGGAGTCTTAGAATTATCTAACCGAATAGTGGGATTTTACCGCCACTTTTTGAGCGCACTCAAAACTCTAAAGTGCAAAGCTCCTTTTTGTGGCAAATAGGACGAAAATCATGTACCCCCAGATTCATATTCCGAGAACGCTAACTTCTAAGCCATAAAAAAATCATCGAAACTGTTTTCATATTGGTGAAAGAAAGATCATTTATATTCTAACTATCAACCCTAATGGCTGCAGTAAAAGGTAGCCTAGTCTTGTTATTGTTATCTTTGTCACGAGGACTCAACGTAATACATAGTATAAACAAAAGTTTCAGTGGTCATACTGCTACTTTGAAGTCAAATAGCCGAGTTGAAATAAAATATTCTAGTGAACGCAACACTTTCACACTTACGTGTATTCTATGGAACGGAATAGAATGCACAAATGTTATTCATATATGCGGTGTTCACACAATAGTAAAAATAAGGACCGTAAGATCTACATTACGTTTTATACAAAATGTCCAAGACATGTTTTGTATTCCAGTTACGTCCGCTGCTAGTGCAAGCGCTACTGTTACAAAATGGAGTTACCGAACAGCATCACCACCTCTCAGATTCTGACGTGTTCGTAGATTGTTGAGGTCAAAGCAAACATTGAGACAACTGTTTGTTTTTCCTTTATACTCGGTCCTCTCTTATTGAATCCTTTTTTCTCTGTGGGAAGAATATAAAATCTGGGAACAGTTTACAGATTTTCAGTGTTTGACCCAGGCTTGAAAGTAGTTTGATCATTACTTTCTTAGTGATGAAAGACTAGTTTAAACATCATAAATGTTAGTATTAGCTTTTGTTCCTAATATATCTATCGATGAGTAATTAAAGACAATGCTATGATTGAAGCTTCTACTTCAAAATAAAATGCAAGAATTCTTTCGAGGGGGTAGCTATGATATGATATTTACTCAATGTCATTTTATAACTCGAAATATTATTAGCCGCGGCATAGCAGCTCATAGAATGCCTCTGAGCTTTTGGTGTACAAACTTTTAGCTCATAGCTGTTTTTTAATTGTTGTTTGTTTCTAATTATGCACGAAGCTACACAAGGGCTATCTATGCTCTGCCCACCACGGATATCGAAACCCGGTTTCTAGCGTTGTAATTCCGCAGACATATCGCTGTGCCACTGGGGGCAGCCCATAGCTCCGACATCTCTTGACCGATTTGAGATATAATTACAGTTTCGGACTCAGGAGGTCACACCCTTTCGATTGATGTATTTGATCACGCCCAAAGTCTCATAGATTAATTTACTCTACTCCTGCCTAACAGAATTTTAATTTGAGGCTAGGCTGGTAGAGATCCTGATGAGTAATAACATCGAATCGGGTATACGCGAGCCCCACGTTTGGTATTGCTGGCGCAAAAAAATATTGCTAATAAAAAGGAAAAAAAAAGGTATCATAGATTAATCTACTCTAATCCTGTCTAAAATAATTTCAAGTGTCGCGGCTATTGAGGTTTCTTTCTTGTTTGAAAATGAATTCATATTTTAATTGTACACATTGTTTTGAAGCAAGTTGAAAAAAATAAATATTTAGCCATTCCTGTGATACAACTGATTAAATTTTCTTAGAGCATTTTATTTTTGCACCCAAAAAGTAATAATTTTTGTTAATCTCAATTAACGATCTTAAATTTTATTTTATTCATGGGTATGCGTAAATAGGTTTGTTTAGTACAACCTTTTGTCGACAGGGACACTTTTCACATGCTCTTTTTCTCTGTGCTGTCATTAGCACGGATGGCTAATAAAACTCAGCATTATCAGGAATTAATGTTTTTTTTTTTAGCATTCTTTATTCATTCAGGTATGACCATCTTTTTTCTTATTTTTTCAATAACTCTTTGCTAGCAAAAGTTCTCAAAAATCCTTGTTTTCTATAAAAATGATATTCTCAAACTCGTCTTCTTTGTTATAAAAATAAAATAGGCGTATATTATATCCATGATCGAAATATATCTGAAGTGAGATTGTGATATGACAGCTAAATTGTTCATATTTACAGTTGTGCTTTATCCTTATGGCTGGAATTAAATTTAAGAGATTCCGAGAATAAATCACAATTAAATTACTCTAATTTTTTAAATAATTAAAACAAGAAATAACGTCTGCTAACACTCGTAGTACGTTCACTCTAATCATATTTAATCTCCATATAAGTAAATATGACTATGAAAGTTTGAAACTTTCTAATAACTTTTCTTTTTTGAAATGGAGATAAGATTTCATAGGACAAAATTAAGCCTATAAAGCAAACTCATGAATAAAATATAACTCCAAACAATTGCACGGAATTGCAGCCAAAGTTAATTATCTGTATATCTTTTGTTTGAGGAAAAGCTATATACATGGCACTCTCGTTAACTATAAATATTTTAACAGCGTCTGTACGTGCTTATGATAAAATGAATATGGCTAGGTCTCTCAGGACATTAGGAATCGTGTAGAAAAATGTATATCACGTTAAAAATCATGGACTCACTGCTCGTAATATACAAGAGTAGCATTTGAATGGAGCCATACTAAAACTTATTGCGGTTTTAAATGTACACATACTCTACATAACTCAAAAATAAAATACTTTTTTCTTACAACTTTTAACAAAAATTCGTATTTATGTATGAATGATTTGAAAGGAAAAAAACAAAAAAATATCTATATCTTTGGATTGAAAAAATAAAAGTTTTGAGTTTAGCTACGTGACCAGAAAGTGAAAAGAGGGGGTAACAAGCAAATAACTTGAAAATTCTATATTTTATTTATATGTTCCTATACAAGCAGTTCTTACTGCTGTCGTCACAATAATATTGTAAATCGCGTGTTTTATTGATATATATATGTTAATTTATCTTAAAAAAGTTTATAGTTCGATTAGGTTATTCAGATTTTGGTGTTGAAATAATCCAAAAAAATCTTCTGCTTCCAGCTACACCAACAATTTCTTGTATGTGCATGCAAACAGAAGGACACCACAGGCGCTTTTGTGATAAAACTACACTCCTCTCCACAAACACACTTAGCATAAGATGTTATGGCAGTAGTTTGATTACATATTGTATATTATACAAAAACAGCCCAACTCAATCATGTAGCGCATCCAACAATCTGGATAAATCGTTTCGTATTTACAATCAGTGGAGTACGATGTGCAAACAAGATCATGAAGTAGTGCGGTAACTGTGGCCTTCAACGGCTTACATAGTCCCCGCAGGCCGCATCATGAGATCCTTCTTATTGCATAAGCTTAAGGCTAGAAAACATCTCCAATATTTTAGCATTTTATAGTAGATGCGGTTCACTGTGCTATGTAAAGTGCTTTAGAGATACACAGTAATGGAATATGAGCTACTTTAGAAATGTGCTTTCATATAAGGTAAAGTTCATTTACATTAAGTCTTCAGTTATAAATTATACTTGTATCACGAAAGGTTTACGGTCGAATCACAGAATAGTATATAATAAAGATCCATTGGGTTTTTTTCATAACTAAACCGTATGCAATAAAGATTCCGTGGGTCACTGAATAATACATAATATGGGTCTATTGGATTTTTTAGATCACTGAGCAGTATATAATAAAGGTCCTCTGGATCATTGAAATAAATGAAATATATAATAAAGATCTCTTGGATTTTCTGGATCACTGAACAATATATAATAAGGTCCATTGGATTTTCTGGATCACTGAATAGTATATAATAAAGTTTCCGTGGGTTTTCTGGATCACTGAGCAGTATATAATAAAGATTCTGTACATTTTCTGGGTTCAGTGAATTTTGTTGAAGAAAAATGTCTATGTTTGTGTTACAACCTTCACAGTTTATAATTTACATTCGACTAGTTTACGTCTTCTAAGATATTGGAATATAATGGAGGTTATATTACTGAACACAATTTATGTGTTTACATAAAAAACGGTAAACATCGATAACACCAACTAATGAATCACAATATTTTGGTCATTATAAGTTTCCATTCAATGACATTGTGTATTTCTCGTTAGATCGTTGCATTAGATTGGCTATATTATTTACTTGGTTAATTTTTACTTCGGATCTATGTAGTTAGTTTCATTTTAATCGCATGTTTAATCTAATAATTGTAAAACATCTGCTAAGGTAGAGGAAGAAACGACTATTTTTATTTTTCTTATTTTATACTAGTTGTACCGAAGAAATATCAGAATAAATCCTGTAGGTAATCAATTTTGTACAAATATGTTCAAATCACACCTCTTTCAACTTACTAATCTCTCGTATTACATATTAGCAAAGTTAAATAGGTATCAATGATTGTATATAGAAAATAATATTTGTTTTCTACAAGAGTCACGCACTGAATAAACAGTTTAAAATATGCTACACTTGTTATTGGCTGTAGTAAAAATGTTTATTGTTCATTTTGTACAAGAGATACATACTGAATAAACATTGGCTGTAGTAAAAATGGTTATTATTCATTTTGTACAAAGGTACATACTGAATAAACAGTTCAGAACTTGCTACAGCTGCCATTGGCTGTAGTAAAAATGTTTATTATTCATTTTGTACAAAGGTACATACTGAATAAACAGTTTAGAACTTGCTACAGCTGCCATTGGCTGTAGTAAAAATGTTTATTATTCATTTTGTACAAGAGATACGTACTGAATAAACATTGGCTGTAGTAAAAATGGTTATTATTCATTTTGTACAAGAGGTACATACTGAATAAACAGTTCAGAACTTGCTACAGCTGCTATTGGCTGTAGTAAAAATGCTTATTATTTATTTTGTACAAGAGATACATACTGAATAAACATTGGCTGTAGTAAAAATGTTTATTATATATTTTGCAAACACTAACCGAAGAGCAAGTTTTCCATGATTTCTTATAGATGTCAACTGACTACAACAAAAACAAGTGTTCCCTGTTTTCTACAAACGTCGTGGACTGACAAAGGCAGATATTCCATAGTTTTGTGCAGTTGTCACTAACCATGATAAACTCTTCGTAGTTAAGCACAATACGTTATAATGGGCTATTTGTGCTTTGCCTACCACGGGTATCGAAACCTGGTTTCTAGTGTTATAAGTTCGCAGACATACCGCTGTGCCACTGCGGGTGACCAAAAAAAAAAAGCCGCTTATTTCGTGCTGATGGGACGAATTAGTAAAAACGAAAATCCTTTAACGATGTTTGAAAGTCACTAAGAAGTAAGGACACTATTCTTTAAAATTGAAACTTTGCTAACAAAGATTCGTGTGCATACATGTTACATATAGCAAATAATAATAATGATAGTAGTTTTGTATAGGTGTGTAGTTTAGACAAACAATCCACAGATTTGTACATCGCCAAGAAAAAATCTACTATAAATAAGAGTGCTATAGCACATTCTTCCAATTGGTTCAGTGATGTTTGTTTGGAATTAAATACAAAGCTACACAATGGGCTATCTGTGCTCTGCTCACAACGGGTATCGAAACCCGGTTTCTAGCGTCGTAAATCTGCAGACATACCGCTGTGCCACTGGGAGGGGGTGGTTCAGTAATGAATGAAGTGCTTTAAATTATTATCAGTCTTACTTGTTGTCTATAATGGGCCATGATTCGTTAGCTTAACTTTTTACACCATATACAGTGAGGTATGTCTACACTAAATAAATTTTTTACACCATATACAGTGAGGTATGTCTACACTAAATAATTTTTTTACACCGTATATAATGAAGTATGTCTCCAGTAAATACACTTTTACACTATATATAATGAAGTGTGTCTACGCTAGATAGAGCTTTTACGATACATATAATGAAGTATGTATACAGCAAATACACTTTTACACCATATCTAATGAAGTATGTCTACACTAAATACACTTTTTACACCATATATAATGAAGTGTGTCTACAGTAAAAAATTGCTTTTCTAAAACTAATGATTTTCCAATAAAAATGTAATTGAAAATAATAGCTGATATAAGAAATACTCCGAAATTGTTAGTATGAAAAAGTATAGTAGATAGTTTTTGCTTTTCAATAAATTACTTTAGAACAGTAATTATGAGAGTCCTGCGTATACTGTTCATAGTTTAAGAGTACTAAAATAAGCATCTTTTATGTGGATTTATATGAGAAGATTACAAACATTCCCTATTGATCACTCTTACGCTACTTCACTATTTCCGCTACTGAAATATTTTCATTCGCCATTCACTGGGTCTTATCAGAAACAATTCGTTTTTACTTCTAATTTTACTGCTACGCTCTTCACACTTACATATTTATGGGCATATAAATATGAAACTTGGTAGTGTTTTGAATGAATATGGGGCGGGTAGAGTAAATGTAACGTAGAAAGTCATGTGAATAAAAGAGTGATCTTTCTGGTTTAACAATGACAAATGTTTCTGGGTACGTCAAAATGCTATTTCTTCCAGTGATTTAAGATTTTATTGGGAGTGCGTCTCAGAACTAAGTGATAATAAACTATATTGGTTACCTTACTCACAATTACTTCTTATATGAAAAATTTTCCTTACTGTAGCACAAGCTCGCTTCGACTGGCTAGCTGTATAGAGTAGCTCGTACCTAAGGTAATATGAGGCTTGTGTTATATGAGGAACAGTAGATTTATTCATAAATTATTCGCTTTATTTACGTTTTATAGATTTATAAAATGTTTTCAGTTAGACCTAACTTTTAGCACTAGTATATAAAATGACAAAAAATACTTAGAAAGTTGAATGTAATAAATTTACACAGCATATATACTTATAGGATATTTATTGTCTTGTATTGTCAATTAATTGAATCACACAGAACGTTTTGGTAGAAAAAAGAAGTGATCTCGATAATTTAATAAACTCATTCCAATCTGGAAAAGATATATCTAATCAAAAACACCTTACGTGTGAAAAAAAGGTGCGGTCAAAAAAGAATTGAACGTGCGACTTAAAAGGAATAGAATCAAAATTAAGTCACACGCTCAATCCTTTTTTGGCCACACCTTTTTTCACAACTAAGGTGTTTTTGATTAGATATCATGACTTTTTGTCAATACCCACACCAACAAACTACAGCAAGTAATAAAGTGACACTCGATAGTAACCAACATTAGCTTTAGGATCGCAACCTTATTATTCGGAAAAGACCTATAGTTTACAGAACCAATCAGATTCTTTGAAATATATAGGTAGTTTTCCTCTCTATACAAGTGTTAATAACTTTATAGTAACGCCATGGAATCTAGATTAACAGTTTCTTGTCATCACCCGCATGCACTCTGTACAGCCATATCAAGCATTATTATTTATGCTAATTACTTAAATTAATATCATTTTATGTCAAACGCTCTTTAATTAGGAGAATTTCATAAAAGTTATCAAATTTGTGCTACAAAATGGCAGTGAATAATGAATAATAAACGTCCATCCGTATGATTATTTTGAAAACTTGAGCTAGAAACTTCTAATTTAGTTTTTGCTTGGCCTAACCAATACTTATGTATCTGCACGTGCTTTCACCCTATAGTTTTGCCGCTCTAAATCAGCCGTCTTTAATCCAAATGATAAAAAACTAAAAATGGAATGTAGTAAAAATTTCAGATCGATAGATCACGTGAGTTTTCGCGTAGGCGTGCGCAAAAATGTGGTCGAAATTGAGCGTTTTTTGTTGAATAGCTTTGCATGTGTGGCTTATATTTTGATCAAATTTGACATCTAATTGAAGGTTATAAAGATCTATCAGTGCACCAAATTAAAAAAATAATCCATAAAAGCTAAGTGTATTTTTCTATCAAATAAAGTTTTCGTACTTTCGATGCGAAGAGTAAAGAAGAGGGAATCCCCAATAGCCGTGGCACTTGAAATTATTTTAGGCAAAATTAGAGTAAATTAATCTATGAGACCCTTTTTTCCTCTTTATTAGCTAAATTATTGTGCGCCAGCAATACCAAGCATGGGGCGCGTGTATACCTGATTGGATTTTATTACTCATCAGGATCTTTAGCAGCCTACTCTCAGATTGAAATTATTTTAGGAAGGATTAGAGTAAATTAATCTATGAGACATTGGGTGTGTTGAAATTCATCAATCGAAAGAGTTTGACCTCCTCAGACCAAAACTGTAATTAGATCTCAAATCGGTCAAGAGATGTCGGAGCTTTCTGCTAAAGGTTTGTACTTGAAACATTCAGAGCTTCTATGAGCCGCTATGCCGCGGCTAAAAAAAAAGGAAGAAATTATATCAAAATTTTACATTTTATATCTCGTGTTTATCTTAATGGATTGCCTTGAAATTTGGTATGTGAAGTAAGGGTTCAGTGTAACACATCCACTGGAAATATGTTACAGTTTAAATCACCACAGTCCGAGCTACAGAAGGTGGAAAATCGCTAAATTATCACTTCTGTTAATAACACACAGTGTGTCCTTCAGGTTGTTTTGGCCGCACGATATACTACCGTGAGTTTTGATTTCTAGTATTTGAAAAAGTTAAGGCTTAACAGTGTGGAATGGGTGATTCTTTCCAGCGCTTTCCAAGACTTTTGGAACGTCAACTGGGAATGAGAATTAGGACGAAAAAATAACAGCAATGTTTTGTCGCTTTTTCATTCTTTGTATTAAGGAGTTATATGCTCAGTATTTGTCTATACATGGGAAGATAAATCGGTTACACATTAAGATTTATAAAAGTTTAAACTATAATTGGTATACTAAAGAACTACGGTGTTGGTTTGAGATATTATTATTACTATTGTACTTATGTATACATGCATACATATATATAAATTATTAAATGTAAAGTTTGATGAAACTAGTGGTTTTCAGATAACGAGAAAAACAATTTGAAATTAGTAGATAGTTATTTTACTATTTCAGTAGAGGTTACTAAAATTCAAAGAGTTGAAAGTGGGTGTTGTTGACTAGCTGCCTTACCTCTAGTCTATCACTTCAAAATAATTGACAACTAGACCAAATAGTAGTTTTGAGCGAAATTCAACATATAAACAAAAATTCGGCAATACATAAACCCATACTTAAATATCATAAACACTTATTTTAAACAGCAGTCAGACTTAATAAAGTGATGATATTTAGCTATGAAATATATCAAAATACACCACTTTCAAGGATTTAACTGTGATTTTCTTTTTGGTTTGGGACATTTTTTGACAATCTCCTCTGCATCCTGACCAAACTCTCTCACCTTTTCTATCCCTCCCTACCGCCCTCTACTTCAAGCTTCCGTAATTACCTCTGTATTCTAGAGAAATGAAAGAAGTTGCTACCAATCCTAATAATTTTAATACATGTGATAGATTTTCAGACAAAATATTAATTAAATTTTTGTTAGAAAGGAAAAGAAGCTATTAGTTTTACTCTCAAATGAATAACTTTTTTCTTATGGTGAATGATATTTGTACTGTATACTTGTTTAAAGGATACCTTTTTTGGAGCCCGAATGATCTCAGAACAACAAAAATATAAGCTGGAAAACCGGATGACTTTCATGACGTCACTAAAGTTCCTTTATATATATATATCACTAATTAGATTACACCACTATTCCCAGTTTGCCTCTGAAGAAGAAAGGTCCACCTTTAGAAAGCGCTCGGGTTATAGGATTTTTATTAATTTCTATCAAGACATCTTGAACCTACGTGTTTTTCTAACACCAAAAATGTAAGCTAGTATCATGTATCTTAAAAAGTCAACAATTAGTGCCACATATTCTTCCAGTCGATTAGCTCAAGCCTAACAACTCAAATATGTTCTAAAATGGAGTATTAGAAGTCTAGAAACAGTGATGTTTTCTTAAAACTGACAGTTTCAAGCTTAGAATTAGCTATATGTTTTTAAATTGACTACAACAAACATTGAAACAGTAATATGCTATTAAACTATTTCAAGCCTGGTAACAAACTCGTGTTCTCAACGTACTTATTTAAAATCATATCTAATGCGTGAGAAAAGCGGTTTTCTTAAACTATTTCGAGTCCATCAAAAGCGGTTTACTCTTAAGCTGTTTTAAGCCTATCGATGGTTTGTTTTTATACAGCCTATATCAATTATATTAGCTATAAAGTGTACTTAAACTCATTACATTAAGCCTCGAAAAAGAGATTTGAACTTATTTCAAGTCTAACAGCATTGAAGTGTTTTTTCTGTTGTCTGTATCAAAGCAGCAATCTCGAGTGCTGCAGCAACAGTGTTATCTTAAGCCGATTAGCTCAACTATATTATAGTGGAAATGCTGTCTTAAATTTATTATCTCATGTGTAGCAGCAACAATAATATATTAAACTGAGTATATCAATTGTAGAAAAAGTTATTCTATCTTATATTAATTATTTGAACTTTAGCAGCAGTGCTGCCTTAAAATGACTATTTCAAACTTAGCAGCAGCTGTGCGGTCACACGCTGTTTATTAGAAATTTCCTACGGCTGCGTAATATGTTGTCCTTCTACATTTATCGGCTATATTCTTGTAAATGAAACATTACTAATATTATGTATAGATTCTTCTTTGTGGTACTACGTAGAGCAACTCTAAAATCTGGGGTTCGATTCTCTGCGGTGGACACAACTAATAGCCCAATGTGGCTTTTCACTAAACAAACAAACAACCAAACAATACTACATAGAGATTTCAGATTTGAAATTCTTTTAGCTAGTGTTAACCATTTTGAGAAACATTAAGTTTATCTTACCGATATTTGAGTTATGCTTTAATTACTGCAATGAATTCACCTTTATATAGTTAAAAACATGTAGCATTAATGCTACTAATTAAGTATTCTGGGTAATTCACGCTTTATTTTGAATATTTTCGCTGTTCATAATTCAAACATACATATTAGAAATCCAAAAACCTATATTAACTAGAATTTTCTCTTACTCTACTAACAATTACGACAGTAAAATTATTTCAAAACTGTTAAAAACGGCTATGTAGCTACTTACACACAAATTATTTTATGTAAATCGGACAAAGTTACCAAATAAAGAAGTTCATTTACTTTTAATTTACAATCAACTGACAAAGTTACCAAATAAACAAGTTCCTTTACTTTTAATTTACAGTCAACTGACAGTTACCAAATAAACAAGTTCCTGTACTTTTAATTTACAATCAACTGACAAAGTTACCAAATAAACAAGTTCCTTTACTTTCAATTTACAGTCAACTGACAGTTACCAAATAAAAAGTTCCTTTACTTTTAATTTACAGTCAACTGACAAAGTTACCAAATAAACAAGTTCCTTTACTTTTAATTTACAGTCAACTGACAAAGTTACCAAATAAACAAGTTCCTTTACTTTTAATTTGCAGTCAACTGACAGTTACCAAATAAACAAGTTCCTTTACTTTTAATTTACAGTCAAATGACAAATTTACCAAATAAACAAGTTCCTTTACTTTTAATTTACAGTTAACTGACAAAGTTACCAAATAAACAAGTTCCTTTACTTTTAATTTACAGTCAAATGACAAATTTACCAAATAAACAAGTTCCTTTACTTTTAATTTACAGTCAACTGACAAAGTTATCAAATAAACAAGTTCCTTTACTTTTAATTTACAGTCAACTGAC
>NW_013669364.1:71773-95623 GCF_000517525.1 Limulus polyphemus
ACAGTCAACTAACAAAGTTACCAAATAAACAAGTTCCTTTACTTTTAATTTGCAGTCAACTGACAGTTACCAAATAAACAAGTTCCTTTACTTTTAATTTACAGTCAACTGACAAAGTTATCCGTGGATTTATTTCGTCAGGGTTAGTGGGACGGCGTGCGTGTGCGTTATTCACTGGCAAATTCAAGTGGAAAACTTGGAATGGCTTATACTTGTAAACATCAGAAAATGAATAATATGATTTTAGAATCTCGTTGGGGAATATCCAAGTTTCGTGGTGATCAGAGGTCGAACAGTTGGAAAATTTTCGTAACAGACAGACTGGCACACAGACCCAAACCGTTTTACAGTATAAGGAAGCTAGTCCTCAGTTTCTACACCTGTTATATCTAAAATCATCTATTCATAAAATTTATTGCTACAACTAACTAGGGATATAAACATAATTATATAACTTATCAATATATCAATAAAAAATAATGATGTATATATCTATATCTATATTCTATATAAAAGTATCTTCGAAATGACCGCATATATACATACATAGATATTATTTATTCATTAAAACGGAATGTTTACAATCATATACCCTGTATCACATTATTTATTTATGTTACACGCTATGTATTTGTATATTTCGCACTAGTTTCTATGTGTTTGTCTATTCAATGTTTATTCGAAGTCACTTTCTTGCAGTATGACATGATATTATTTTACTTCGTTGGAATAATTCATCTTTGTCAAGAAACGTTAGAATAGAAAAAGACTTGTACGTATTTCATCCATTTTTGCTAGAAGCTCTGGGGTAAAAAAGTGACCTGTTTCCGCTTAAAGTAAACCATTCAGTTTCGGACGTCGCCTCTCCAGATAATTCCATAAATATTTTATTAATCTACTTGATTTACAGATACTAGCTTTCAGTACACGTTAAACGTGTATTTCCATAGATCTTATGGATATTACAAACACAGTTTAAGGCAAGACCCATATCGTCAACTGGGAATTTAAAGATCTGACTTGATATGCAAAAAATAAAGAAAAACAAAGCTTTTTTTTTTCATAAAACTTAATTGCTCAACTTTAATTTCCACAACGTCTATTCACATATCTATGTTCTTAAGTAAGATATTCCGAAATGTAATACGTATATTACAAATGTAGAAACTTGATCATATCTCTTCTTAACTTTAACTAAATATTTCATGTGAAGTATCAGGTCTATTTGTAGTAACTTATATGTTTGTCTACGTTCCTCTGTGCAGGACCTGACATTACCTGGTGGTTAGAACGCAATCTGTAGGTCGCGGGCTCCAATTTCATCACCAAATTACCGATACCATCGCATTTTCAGCCGTGGAAGTGTTATAAGAGAAAAGTAAGTTGAGATTCGGCTATTAACTTGTTTGTGTATATATGATTTTAACGTAAGCAACTTCACCAAAAACTATTTGTTAAACAACTGGGCAATTTTATGAACGTGTATTCTACACAGAGAAGAATTTCGCGCAAAGCTACAAGAGGGCATCTACCATATAACCATCCCTAATTGTGAAACGATTGACTATAAGAAAGGCAGCTAGCTCTTGACTTACTTGTGCTGGATCGAATAGTAGGATTTGACCATCACTCACCACCCAAGGAACGAAGCGTGATTTTTTTTTATTTAACGGAACGCAGATTACGGAATTCCAGCTCCACAGTTTGGCACACCAACCTCTGGGGTGCGCTTGGTCTTTCTCCTGTTATTCTTAGAAGTGAAATTGCTGTTACAGCGTCAGATAGATACGAATATATGTTTAACAAAAGGAAAACAACTGTATGATAACAACGACCACATTACGTTCTGTGGAAAACCTGGTGACACTTGATTCAACTGGTTGAAGCTCCAGAAACTACCTTATACGTCGTGGAAAATATAGAAGTAAGCTTTCTGTTAGAAAAACAACAACAAACCCTCTGTGGTAATGTTAATATGTAAATGTTATTCTGCAGTTCTGTTATTACTGAATGAAATAAATGGCTATAATATCGTGTAAAAATAATGTCACCATGGAAAATAGTCAGTCAAGTTATACAGATGCTTATCCTACTTTATAAAAACGGTGATCAATGGAACGACTTATTCATCGTCGATCGTCTTTAATCTGATGGCCATGATTACGTACTATAGTCCGACATTGCAATTCCCATTGTACAAGTTTCTGCGAAGGATGGCGGTCTCAATCTCAGAACACACGTTTTGATAAACTTTCCATCTCTTTTCCACTACTCATAGACCCCAGTCTCTTAAACCATGTCCAAGAAAAACACAAAAGCCCATTGGATCTGCACTGGGAGATTTCGCAGTGTATTGTCGAAAATGGGAATGCTACGATTCTAGTTTTGTCAAGCAAGAAAATAGCAGTTGGTTTCTGGTTGTAACTGGAAGCTTGTGAGCTTTCACGAACTTTATATCCTTATTTATTTTTTCATTAATTGTATCTGTGGACATGTCCACCTTCGTGCAATGGCTTTGTGAGCCAGCTGATCCTATATCATAACCACAGCCTTCACTTTGCGAATGAGGGTGTTGCTTCGGATTGGCTTGAAGTATTGTTTCGGAGACGGTGGATTCGTAAATGTTTGTTGTGGATTTCGCGCAAAGCTACACGAGGGCTATCTGCGCTAGCCATCTCTAAGTTAGCAGTGTAAGACTAGAGGGAAGGCAGCTAGTCATCACCACCCACCGCCAACTCTTGGGCTACTCTTTTACCAACGAATAGTGGGATTGACCGTCACATAATAACGCTCCCACGGCTGAAAGGGCGAGCATGTTTGGTGTGACGGGGATTCGAACCTGCGACCCAGAGATTGCGAGTTGAGCACCCTAACCACCTGGCCATGCCGGGCCCGGATTCGTAAATGATTTGCTGTGTGTTTTTCTTCGTACGGAAAATTTTGGAAGCTCCCCTATTCGAAATTTTGCGCTTTTAAGCTCTGTATTGTTTAAAAGCTCGTTACACAAATATTCTTTCTCGAAAAGGTTGTGACATAATCCTTCAATCATAAGGCTATGCGTGGTGGTATTGCATTGCTGAATGGTTGGAAATCCACAATCAGTAAAACTGGCGCTAACATACCGCAGTAGCGCTACCACTTATATCTGCAGCAATATGTAGAATATGTGTACCAACATATACATATCCTTCTTATAAAATGCAATTGACCCCTGTGTATAATGTCGTGTATTATCTTATGTTCATAAGAATTGCGAATGAAATTATAGTCAAATAATAAGCAAAATACTTAAATTAGATCAGGAAAGGACTGAAAAAGTTTGCAAACTGAATACGTGTATTCTATTTTTTCTAAACTTACAAACAAGAAAACGAGTTGTTTGTTTACTCGTTGAAAATTTCGGCGCAAAGCTTACCTAGCGTTATCTAAACATAGCAACCCTAATTTTGAACTGATAGATTAAGAAGAACGTGAATATAATCAACAAAACACACCTCCAATTCTTAGGCTATTGTTGCCTGTTGGAATAGTGGGATTTAACCATAACTCTTTTAAGCTTCCATTGCTGCAAAAACCGCGCTACGCACTTTGGGGCCGTGGGAGCATATAATAGTGATGGATAAATCCCACTATTCCATCAGACAAATATAGCCTAAGAATTCACGTTTTCTTTCAAGCTGGTCGTGGCCTAGTGATTAGTGTGCCCGAAGTGTAAATCCGAGGGCTCGTGGTTCGCGTCACTAAAGACAAAAAACAAAACAACTAAATAGAAATAGTCAATTCTCATTATTTGTATATCAAAATAATTAAGATTTACCCTTATCGAATAATGAAAACAAACCAAAACACTCCTGAGGAACACCTCCAATTCGAAGATATCAATGAACTGAAAGCAAATAAGTAATTTTCTTTTACACGGGGAGCACGAGAAGGTCAGCACATGAAAGGTATGTTATCAGCACATAATGAAAGAATGACATATTAACAGAGGTGTCGTTAACCAACCCATAGTTATTACCTATAATTAATTTGGTTTGAAATTCAATTCTAGGGTAAGTTTGGGAATTTTTGTGAGGCCTAAAATTATCTTACGACAGAAAATACATATTTTGGGCATTTAATTGCTTACAGTAGAACGTACATGTCGCTATGTATGGATCTAGGAGTAATGATAAAAACGTGTAAGAACCATTTAAATATACTTGCATAATGATATGTTAGATACTCAGAATTCCATTTGATGAAACTGGAAGCAAGTTATTTTGAGAAGGTAGATTAAGGTAGTGTGAAGCATAATATAGTGATATAAGAAGAAGTAGAAATGACGTGTTTTACTTATCCGATATAACATAAAGAAATAATATAAAGTACTCGTTATGTCGTGTAATGGAAGATAAGGAATAGGTGTCAAAAAGGACTTAAAAATGGCCTATCACGTGACAAGAATAAAAAGCGATTTCAAATGCTGTATAAGTAACCTAATTAATGCTATCTGTCATAAACAATAGCAAAAAATGCCATGTCGTACAGAGAATCTATGCATACAGATACGTCAGTTTGGGATACGTTTCATCTTCATACTCCACAGATGCCCCCCTTTCTAATCTTCGAAAGCCCAAACTTCTGTAAAAATGGTATGGCATCATGAAGCAGATTCAAGCATGTTATGGTGTAACTTGGAAATATTTTGTAACTGATATTACTTAAAGATTGTTTTAGCTTTGTGAGAGGCATACATACAAAGAAGGAAGAGGTGAGGCATGCGCAGAAAGTGCTGTCTGTTTCATTCAAACCAAATGAGTAGCAAGAGAGAGTTGCTGAAGAGAAACTAGTTCCACAGCGTGCCGCGTGCGACTTTCTGTTTCTGTATTGTCTGTTAATCCTTTATGCTTCATGACGGCTGTCTTCGTGATGTAGCTGTCGGACATTTATCAGCTCAAACAGGAGAAATATTATTATCATGAACACCTCTTAGACATTGTCAGTTACATCATGCTCTATCACAATGATGTCTTACAGATGAATATCCAGATAGGGCGTATGACATTAAATGTTTTCTTTTCGTGGATCTCTTACGATACAGCTTCGATTGATCACTTATGATACAGCTTCAGTTGGCTACACAACATGTGACTATTATTGCTAGTGTCACTCATGGACAGTGGAATGTTGTGATGATATTTCATGTGTTTTATGGTACCTAGATTTCCACCATCACGAGGACACGTGTCTGCCTCTTTCAACCCTATAAGTGAAGCACTGGGTTTTACTGATAGAGTGGTGTACTTGATACAAGTGATGAAATGACAATACTGTAGAATTATTCCAATGCTGGGCAGATTACATGAAGCCATGATTCACTTCAAATGGATATTATATAATGTAAAGGCGAGACATATTAATGTTTTTCCACTCATTCTGTAGTGTGAGTCACATTATGTAATATGATAATGTAAACAGCTTAGTTATTTATCGGATAATATATATATATTATCATAGTTGTTATAAAATTCTCCAGTAGCTTTTTTTCTAAAATACTGAAGGCAAAAAAACACACCATAAGTAAAAAATAGAAGTCGCTATCTTAAGGATTATATTGTGGTAAGAATATGACATTTCACAAGCGATATTTCATATTTGTCACAAGTTTTGTTACAAACTTTCATCCAAATCTGATATGGACCTATCTAAACTCTTATTGATATTTCTCCTTTAGCTAAGTGTTTGCTTACAAAACAGGAAATGTACTGTTGAGAATTTTGATATATTTTTGTCCGAGTTTGAAATATTAGCTATACAGTGATACAAACTAAAGTTTTTTTAAACTTGCCATGGTCTATTTCCTTATTTAGCTCCTCTCAGTGCTTAGTGGTAAGGTTGAGGTCTTATATCACTAAAATTTGGGGCTCAGTCCCCTGGGTTAGCACATCACAGATAGTCCATTGTGAAGTTTTAAACTTAACAAAGTTTTACGATCTAATTAACTGATGATGCCTTTACTGGCGAAATCATGATCGTTAATAAATGAAGTATTTGTGAAATGTACAGTTGTCTTTGTTTTCTTTCTCAATTCTATAATTCTGGAGTTTCCGACGGTTTCAAATATCAGTTATATAAACATCATAATTATATCAAATGAAAAAATATAGGAGTTCATCTCATGGATCTTATACGACAGAATGTTACAACTTACATTGACTGGCCTCTTTATTAGGACCTATAGCTAATGAAGCGTTGGCCACCTTTTACCTGAGTAATAGCAATGACATAACGTGTCATAGAATCCATAAGATCCTGGAAGATATTCTGAGGGAATTTCTCTCATCCAGTCAAGAATATTGTATGCAATGCATAGAGAAGGTAAGAAGAGAAATGCGTCCTCCAAGTTCCTCCAATAGATTGGAATGAGATACGGGATTGTGGTGGCCATGGAAGATACTCGAAGTCTTTGTCATGTTCCTCAAACTATGTACGCACAATTTGGGCGTGGTGAATGGAAGATACTCAAAGTCTTTTCATGTTCCTCAAACTATGTACGCGCAATTTGGGCATGGTGAATGGAAGCATTGTCGTCTTGGAAGAAGCTGTCCCCATCAAGATATACTTAAAGCATCAGAAATGATGATGAGGTAAGCATTCATTCTGCTTTTTTAAAGGAACCAGTGTACCCACTTTATGCCAGAAAAATATGCACCAAACCACGAGTCCACCACCAGAGGCTTGGCAGATTGAGAAAGGCACAAGAAGTGTCGAGTGATTCGAGTGGCTTTCTTCAAATCTGTCTTCTCCCATCTGTTAAAAAATGGGTAAAGCATGACTTGTCGGATCACAAGGACCACATCATCTTTCGCTAATCCTCTTTAGACTAATGTCTGCGTTTTTTACATCATTCGAGACATTTGTTTTTGTTACTTACTGAGATCAGTGGTTTACGCAATAGTCTTCTTCTGACATAGTTCATTTGTTGCAACGTTCTTCGCAAAGTACGGGTGAGATGGACATAGATTGTCCTGCATATAATGTCTGTCATTTGGTCTATTGTTCAATAACGGTCTTAGTTTACCATCCTGTTTATATGCCTTGCTCCTCTTTCTACCACTACGTATTTGTAACCACAATTCCACTTTGCAGAAGATACTTTTATTTGCCTTTTGTCATTGCTGATAAACTCGAATGATCGGTATCTTGGAGAAGCCTAACAATGAAACTGTCTTGGCCAGTGTTACACTTGCCAGACGTTCAACTACTATGATGCTTCTTTTGGACGTTGCAACACCTTCGTGTTTCTTCATACCTGTTAGATTGACTGCAAATGTACTTGTCTCAATCATTTATAGAGCAACAGGGATCACTTGGCATTATGTGATTAAATTAATTTGCATTTGTAGCTCAATTCGGATCCAACTCTGAAAGGGTACATAGGTTCTGATAAAGTGTCCAACCATTGCATAGATTTATATATATAATAAAATTACCATACAGACCTTTTCCTAGTTTCAGCTAAAATCAAGATGACTTAGAAAAATTGGAATTTATTATTATAAGTATGAAAACGTCCAGTCTTTCATTAAATTATGAGTTGAAAGCCCCTTAATTAATCTTTTTTTTATAGTTTTAAATTTCCTTTTGTTTACACCGTAATAAAGTAGTACATAAATTGATTAATGGCAGTTACATCCCATATCACAAACAAACAATCCAAAACTAGGTTAGAGCTAGATTATTTTAAGTTTTCTAGAAAAGTTGATTAATTATTGCATTCCATCGGGGATATCAGATCAAAATTTTGGTTTAGCTGACTTGAATGAATATGTTATTCTTGCGCAAAATTTGTGGTCCCGGAGTATTAATCTCACATTGGGCAAAAAGAAAAATAATTCAAATATGTTAGCGTGATCACGTGTTCAACATTTTATAATGCGTTAGAACGAGTAAAAAAGGCCAGTAATCCAATGAGCTATAAATGGGCATTATGTATGAAAGTAAATATAGCTAGACGATGCTAAATAACTCCTATGAACCAAGAGACAGCAGTCTTTCAACTTACTAGGCACGTCTCATACATTTAATGTTAGGTGTCAGAATGAATGTATTGTTCGAAATAGATGTCATCAGAATGGATGTCTACCTGTAAGCTGAGTGAACTCACAAACGTGACCCGACTGACCAATACAGAATTTTTGTTGTTGAAAGTTTCGATCTGATATCTCCATTAAATTTTGATCTCTTGGGTTAGAGAGGCTTCCCACTTTATTAGTCTTTTTCATTTTTCATCTCTTAGAGTAGAAAGGTTTCTTACTTTATTAGTCGTTTCTTCTTCTTTGGACAGATCTTGGTTTCTTTTTCAGATTAATTTCTGCCCTCGATCTCAGCGACAGGGCTGTAATTGACGGTAAAACTAATGTACAGGAGACAGATATTATATTTCTCTGGCCATTCTGTCGTAATACCCGCATAATGAAATATGATGATGTAAATACTTTATTTATTATCTATCACCATATGAGTTCCTTTGACACAAGTGACCAAATAAAAATAATGTAGATGTATTCGAGTGCTGGGTAGATTACATGAAACAAAGATTTACTTCAAATGGATTCTATGTAATATACAGAACTAATTAAGAGAAATGTGAGGAAAGAAAACCTGGAATCAAGCGTGATTTTAATAATTTTAAAAACCTTTTTTAGATTCTATTTGACGGTAAAACTTATGAGTGTTTTTTTAATGATTGGATCATGAAATTGGTTTCCCTCTTTAGGTTGTATTTGGCAGTGGAACTTAAGATTGGTTGTTTCTAATAGTATATAGACGAGTTTGGTTTTAGTTTCTTAGTTTGTGGTTAACTGTAAAAGTTATGAATGAGTTTTTTTACTGCTATCAGGAAATTATTTTTGCTAATTATTAACATAGTGTTTACAAAGCTCCTGAAAAGGATGCTGTAAAAACTGGATTGTGAAAACAAACAGGTTTATCCCCATTAATATTTAAGATGGGGTATGGCTACGTTGTCAAACGACTTCAACAGGCTAACATTCAATGTTTATAGAATGTTATGAAATGAGACTATTTGTTCTAAAAATCCATATTTAGAGCCCCCCCCCCCTCCAGTGGCACAGTGCTATGTCTTCGGACTTACAACGCTAGAAACAGTATGGGCAGAGCACAGATAGTCCATTCTGTAGCTTTGTGCTTAACTTCAAACAAGCAAACAAATTAACCATATGTAGAGATACAAACGTTGCATATGCACATACAAAAGGGTGATTTTAATTGAAGTGGTTTTTAAAATTATATTACCAAAGGAATATCCAACAATAACAGAGCTTAATATTCCCACAGTAGTAGAGTTCATATATTCCAAGAATAACAGAGCTTACATAATTCTGCGATAACAGGAATAACATATTTCAGAAATAACAGAATTTACATATTCCAACAATAACAGAGCTTACACATTCCTACAAAAATAAATATGACATATTCCAGTAATAACAGAACTTTTAAAGGAACTATATATAGAAATATACTATTATGCTAAAATCTACATGAAATAACATTTTTAAAAGCTAAGTATGATACCAAAGCATAAAGCATTTTATTTTCAGGTATGTCTCACTTTTATCAGTAACTTTTCTACGCAAAGTTTTACGTATTACAGGAAAGCATTGAGGTCAAATAGTGGCTTAAATTGTTACATATTTTGCTCTTTGGATGAATTCTCTTATGCTTAGGATATTCTGAGTATTGTTACAAAATAAGCAAGAGCAAACAATCGTATTTACAGTGTAGTAATATGCCTAAGCTATGTCAGACAAATGAGAGATCAGAAATATTCTTTGTTTGTGATAAAACAAATGTATTACAGTATTTTAAAACGCCTTAGCTGTCTCAGGCAGAAGATGGATCTGAATTGCTGTTTCCTCACATCACTGGTCTAAATCCGTTGTGGACAAATTTTAACAGTGTGAGAACGAACATTTGCAGTCAAGCTTGATTTTAGACAACAGTATTTGTTCCTCAATAGTGAAATATGTATTGCTCTTAACTTTGGATCGAAGTAGATAATATAAGTTAATGATTAGACCACACGAACCTACTTTGTAGTACAACAACATAATACAACTCTAGTGATTGTATAACACAACCTCCGCTGTAGTACAAAAACATAAACAGCTCTAATGATTGTATAACACAAACTTCCGCTGTAGTACAAAAACATAAACAACTCTAGTGATTGTATAACACAAACCTCCGCTGTAGTACAAAAACGTAAACTCTAGTGACTGTATAACACAAACTTCCTCTGTAGTACAATAACGTAAACAACTCTAGTGATTGTATAACACAAACCTCCGCTGTAGTACAACAAGTTAAACTCTAGTGATTGTATAACACAAACTTCTTCTGTAGTACAATAACGCAAACAACATTAGTGATTGTATAACACAAACCTTCCTGTAGTACAATAACGTAAACAACTTTAGTGATTGTATAACACAAAGCTCCGCTGTAGTACAACAAGGTAAACTCTAGTGACTGAATTACAGTTGTTTACGTTATTGTACTACAGCGGAGGTTTCTTTAGTGACTGTATTACAGAAACCTCCGCTGTAGTACAAAAACATAAACAACTCTAGTGATTGTATAACACAAACCTCCGCTGTCGTACAAAAACGTAAACTCTAGTGACTGTATAACACAAACTTCCTCTGTAGTACAATAACGTAAACATCTCTAGTGATTGTATAACACAAACCTTCGCTGTATTACAAAAACGTAAACTCTAGTGATTGTATAACACAAACCTAAACTGTAGTATAGCAACGTAAACAACTCTAGTGATTGGATTACACAAACCTACACTGTAGTACAGCAACGTACACAACTCTAGTGATTGTATAACATAAACCTACGCTGTAGTACAGCAACGTAAACAACTCTAGTGATTGGATTACACAAACCTACGCTGTAGTATGGCAACGTAAACAACTCAAGTTTAGTTACGCCGTGACAGATATAAAGGGAAGCAGCTAGTCAACGCCACTCACCGCCAACCGTTGGGCTATTTTACAAACGAATCGTGTGATTAACCGTAACATTATAACGCCTTCGCGGGTGAAAGGGTGACGTTTGTTGAATATGGAAAGGGCCGTTCTATGTGATTTTTTAAGGAATTGTCCACAGCGAACAAATAAATTAAAAAAATCAATTTTGTTTAAAACACCCTATTTAAATAATTAAATGGCAAAAGAGTTTTGACATATGTATGGGAAAGGTTGATCTTATGCGGTCCACAAATAAGGAATAATATCGAGGATGTGGCCGAACGTATTTTCGAAGCTAGTTGATTTCTTCCCATTGGTGGGAGAAACCTATGCAGTCATTACGAACTCGACAGTTCAAAATTTCAATGATAGTTAATGGGATAAAAGTTTTTATTTTTTAACAAACTTCGTGATAATTCGTAGAATAACAAGTGGAGCCACGCTGGGATTATCAGAGTTGTCTCGCAAGTTGTTTGAAACCTTACCAATGATTATTTGGATAGACGGTAGGAGGTTTTGACAAAACTTGAGAAACACTAAGAAAATCTTAATTTCCTTACTAATCGGCCATTGCGAGTAAAAGGCGGAAATGTAGCTCGTTTATTTGTTTTAGAATGTCAGCGAAGCGCATTTCACATTTGTAATCCGGACTCCGAGAAGAATAAACACTAATAAGGTTTAACTGTATCAATTGTCACCTCAAATTAATGTATTTTCGTCAGGAAACCCACTATCGTTTACCCAAGAGAGCGTTTCATATTCATTACCTATTCGTTCTTCCATGTGATGAGTAAATATAATGATTTATACATTTCAATTTCATTGCATCAGTTTAAAGGCAAGGATAAAATCAGTCCACGGTACTCAACTGGCCTATTCACCACGAACATATTCTGCGGTTATACAAGTAGTTCATCTATCTCACAAACTTAAATTAGTTTCTGACATTATTATAGGAGAATTTGTTTCCCCTGGTTGTGAGCTACCAGATTATCGTGATAACTTTTATGTCTTCAGTCTAGTCTACTTGTCTACCAGCATCCATATTACGTTATGACTAACTAAACTTTGCCTTTATGTCTCCAGGCGCGTCTGCCTGTGTATTAGCATCCATATTATGCCATTTACGACTAATCTTTGACTTTATGTCTTCAGTCTGGTCTGCCTGTGTATCAGTATCCACATTATGTCATTAGCGACTGAACTTTGACAAATTTCAATGAATATTAATTGTTTTAGGCGTTACCTAATTGTTTATATTCTATTTGATCTTAACTCGTTTTTCAAGTCGAGATATTTTTCTTTCTTTAACTTTAAAATAATGTTTGGTCAAGTCATAGATCAGTGAAGCCAAGGAAGAATTAAAGGAAATTTGTCCAATGGAAAACATCTATAGAACATTGAATGAATTCGGGCAGATGGCATTAAATTAAACAGAGGGAAGATTGGTAGTCAGGGGATGGATATTAAGCAGCGGGTAGTTCGGTAAAGAATGACGTAAATGTATGGGTATAAGCCATGTAGAGAGATGAATATTTAGTAGTATCAGCGCTAAAAACTGGACAATCAAGTTAATTCAGAGTAGAGTGTGAAGCATACAAGTTTTCTGGTTCACCAGTAGCAGTGAAGATCATAACAGCACTCTCTAAGCATTATTACAAGATTGGACACAGGTTATCATGTGCAAAACCTTTGACAAAATCGAAGGTTCACTTGACAACTATCTATATTCTACTCTACAGCGGCACAGCGGTATGTCTACGGACTTACAACGCTAGAATTCGGGTTTCTATACCCGTGGTGTGCAGAGCACAGATAGCCCATTGTGTAGCTTGGTGCTTAATTACAAACAAAACAAACTCTACAGCGGCATAACATTGAATGAGAAAGTGGACCATCTAGCTAGTAAGGCTTAGCTCTTTGACGATCTGAATTATGTCAATGAAATATCATGTATTAATATAGATAAAAAAAAACAGGAAAAGATGGAACAAAGATTACACTAGTCAACTGGAAGACTGGGGGAAAAAAGGGGAAAGTATGGAAGTGGAGTGAGCGCGAAAGTATACGGGAAGGACGGATGTTATTTTAAATTAATTGGACATTGTAACTAGAAAATCCTAAGGAGGTTATCAGAGGAAGGAAAACCTGTTCCAAGTCCAGTAACAAATTCAATAAATGTAAAATAGTAGAAGATGTAATAGCAAAATAACCTAATTTACATTAGGCACCGGGTATTTACAAAGAAAATAATTAAGAATAATAACATACAAAATAAAAGTGGTTCTTGCCGGCTTGTTGCCTTCCTGTGGTAGGTATCTCGGAATTATGAACGCAACAACACTACCTGAACTGCGCACTGAAGAACGTTTTGCGATAGGATTCCACAATGAGAGGGATTAGAGCCTGTGATTTGACCGATGCTAAATTCCTCTAGCATGTAAGGGCCCGGCATGGCCAGGTGGTTAGGGAGCTCGACTCGCAATCAGCGGGTCGCGGGTTCGAATCCCCGTTACAACAAACATGCTCGCCCTTTCAGCCGTGGGGGCGTTATACTGTAGCGGTCAATCCCACTATTCGTTGTTAAAATAGTAGCCCAAGAGTTGGCGGTGGGTGGTGATGACTAGCTGCCTTCCCTCTAGTCTTACACTGCTAAATTAGGGACGGCTAGCGCAGATAGCCATCGTGTAGCTTTGCGCGAAATTCAAAACAAACAAACAAACAAACTAGCATGTAAGAAGTAAATATAATGTTTATTATCTCTTAAAGATAAGCATTAACGTGTTCGTGACTTTTTGCAAAGAAACAATTTCTCACTAAATTGCACAACATAATGTTGAATTACAATAGGATAAAGGTTTTCATTTAGTAGACTTAGGGTAAGATTTCTTCAATTATAGAATGGTTAATTACAAATTCTTCATCTAATTGAAGAAATTTGCTTGTTTGTAGTTAAGCACAAAGTTACACAATTGGTTATCTGTGCTCTGCCCACCACGGGTATCGAAACCCGATTTTTAAGTTGAAAAAGTGCAACATTTTCTCATTATTTCATAGTAGGATAAGATTTAATTGAAGCAGGGCAACATTTTCTTATTATTTCATAGTAAGATAAGATTTAATTGAAGCAGGGAAACATTTTCTCATTATTTCATAGTAGGATAAGATTTATTTCATTTAATTTAAGCAGGGCAACCTGTTCTCAGTTTTGGCAGATAACTGATAACTATCTACAGAGAATAACAAATATCCAGTGAGTTGTAACAGTTACAAAGTTATTTAATTGTAGCAAAGTGATACAATGACTGAAAACATTATAGAAACCTCCACCCTCACATTATGCACACGTGTGCAACACTTAATCGGTTTTGATATGCAAAATAAACTGATCATGTGTTATATCAAATGAATGTTTGATCCTTGATATTAGTCATATAATGATTAATCTGAACGCTAATGAGTGTGGTATCGGTGAAAGTTTAAAAAGAATCTTTGTGTTGAAGCCTTTTTGAGCATCTGTTCAAAATTATCTGTCATTGGGCCTAATTAACAGAACTATTTGTAAAGAAATACGTCTGCTGCTAGGAAAAACTTTGACCACCAATCGCGGGTGAATAACTGAGAGAGATAAAAACGATTGGACAGGTCTGAAAAGTGCAACAGTCGTCAAATAATATCACAGTTGATCGACGTTTCAATAGCAGTCAAGATTCGACTACTTCCAACCGTGAAAAGCAGTAGAAAAACTATCATATGGCAACCATTCTGAAAATAGATTATCAAAGATGCAAATAAGAAAATATCGCTTCAATGGTGCTTAACAAGACAGGATGACCGGAAACGAATGATACAGTCTGATGAATTTCATTCTATAGTAGGACATAACTACAGAGGGGACCACATGAAGTATCTAAATTACCTTGCTTTACTCCAACACTGTAAGTCAGTGGAGAAGGTTTAATGGCGTGGAAAATTCTTCTTGTTTGATTTCTTTAGAAGGTCAGAGTGTACCTGAACATCATTACTGCTCATATCACTCCATAATACATTTCCACCCTGATTCAACAATCCATCGCATTGTACTGTCCAAATTTGGTTCAAAGAGCATGAGAGTAACTTTATTTATTTTGTTCAGCACAGTAATCGAAGTTCAATCCAAATGAGTATCTTTGAGACGTGTTTGAACAAAACATTTGTCATCCTAATCTTGTAATAATGTCCGTATATAAATTTTCCTTCATAGAATGGGCTATAATCAAACAAAATCCATTACTACATCTAATGTTACGTTAAGTCCAAGCTATGATCGCGGCAAAGGGGGATTTTGCCCGATATTAAGTAAGAGTTCTGATAAAGTAATATTCAATAACGCAATCATAGCCATAAAATTGCATTTTATGACCTAAATAAATAGCCAAGTAGTGGAAATAAAACATTTCACTGAAAGAATGATTCAACTCACCATTAGTAAAAGCTTTATTTCCTTATTTGATACTAGTCCCGTAAGGTTTTAGGCGAACACTTTTAGTCACTAAGTTATTTTTAAATATAAATGATATTACTTATAAAAATAGAGTTACATTTACAAACACTTGTAGAGTACCCAATTATTACCATAGATCATGTCGTCAGTTAATGTGATAAACCCAGGACGAATTAATCTGTTTTGAAATATTTTAGCTTATAGCCATCTATTATACAGATCATCAGGTATCATACATTATTTTAAAATGTTTAAACCGTTAAATAAAATAATTTCCTTACATCATAAATCCCGAATTTCTTTTAAAAAATTCTTATAATTTGTTTTACACTATTATCAAACAATCATAAAGATTTTACTGGCTAACTAATATTAGCGCTGGTAAAATCAATTTATAATTACTGCGAGGTGCTTATAAAAGTAAAAGCAGAAAGAACGCAAATATGCGAACGCATTTGAAGAGAGCTCTTTTCTTTAATAGGAATGAAAACTGGTAAATGTAATATTTTGGCTCCTCATGAAAAATTGGTTGTTGAATTGTAACAAGGTAATGTTCGAGCATTTAGGTCACTTTTTTTTTCTAGTTTTTTTATATAGGGACTACCACATTATTAGCATTCTTCTCCTTATAAACATTTGCAGAACGTCACATGGTGTATCACACGATTGCACAGATGTAGTATTTTTATGTTTAATCTACAATATGATGAATATGGTTAAGAGCAAGAATGTCTCCAACTTTTTCAAGGGAACAAATTGAGAATGATTATGTAGTAGAAGTTCATTGTTAATATCGTTTTTATTCTTGACTAGCTGTTCAAAGTTATATCATCAGAGTCTTCAACCTTTGTCAATCAAAACGGAGAACGTCTACTACTAAAAACACTAGTGCTATGACAATCTTGCCAATCAAAACTTAGAAGTCTACGAATAGAAAATACTGGAATTATGACATCTTTGTCAATCAAAAAGAAAAAAACTTCTACCACTAAAAAAACTATAGTGCTATGACACTCTCGTCAATCGAAAAGGAAAACGTATTCCACTGGAAAAGATTAGTGCTATGCCATCATCAGTTACTTGTATATGTTTTCCTTGTCGTCGCTTCTGGAATGTCTGAAGAGTTCTGTGCACAGAATAGTGAGTGGGTGAATAACGAACACAAGTATGAATAGGGTTAACTTGTTATTTCAAAACAGCATAAAATACGGTTCGAACACTTTAATATTATGAAATCAGCGATAATCATAACCAAATGATTAATAGTGCCTATTATAAAAATGCAACACAAACAAAAAGAGGAAAGTATAGCTTTTATAGGTATAGGCTAAAACATGAAATTTTCATTCCTCCTCATCTGAGGTTGTTCTATTGCTGAAAGTTTCGACTTCTTCTGATAAATGTATTTACTTTACACGTTGTTGTTGTCGGTGGTTTGAGAGTCATCCACGAAAACAACGGTACCAGAACATGACAGGGGTATTAACACTAAGTACTGTAAATAAAGAGCATCACCATCAAAATATTATCTTCTATTACCAGGCAATAAATTCATTTTTATGTCTTTCCGAATTTGAAGTATTGGACAGTGTTAAATCTCATCAGGGCAGCTAGTTTCATAAGTTGATAACCGATGAGACTGAGCGTGGTCTTAAGTGGTTTTTCTTTTTTCGATTGCAGCTTTTATTGAAATACCGTAACGTCTTTCATTATGAAAGCGTGTTCAAGTTTATTTGATTGTTCTTTTCGTTCAAATACGCACGATCTGTTTTATTTTTCTTCTGGAATCTCACAAAACGGGTGAACGAGAAGTAACAAATCAGCTTATTCTAGACATCACAGTCGATGTTATGACGAGCTGAGGTCAAAAGTTAGGACATATATATGACACCTAGTATATAGGTAACTGCTCTGGACAAAATTTTAAACTTATAGTTGAAAAAAATTGATCTTAAGATTAATAATCGTGAAGCTAAAACAAAAATAATATCAAATTAGAAAAACAAGTGCTTAATCAGAATAATATGAATGTTTGCAGGTATAGCTTGCTGTGATATAAGATAAGAAAAGCAAGTGCTTAATCAGAATAATATGAATGTTTGCAAATATAGCTTGCTGTGATATAAGATAAGCAAAGCAAGTGCTTAATCAAAATAATATGAAGGTTTGCAAGTATAGCTTGCTGTGATATAAGATAAGCAAAGCAAGTGCTTAATCAGATCAATGCATCAAATTTACTTTAATATGAGTAGTATATCTTCTGTTAACAACTAAAGTGTCAGTGCGAACGAAACGATATAAACCGTTTTATGCGACACTTAGATGTGATTCGAAGTTTCGGTAAATGCACTTTGAGGTTTAAAAGTCATGGTGTTAAATAAACTTAATGTATTTCTCGTTAACTGATATAGCATTGAAATTAAAAATGAATTTGCATTTTCAGCGTCTACGAATATCTCAAACTAATGTAACTGTTTACTCTTACTTATTTTCAATTTGTGAATACGTTAAAAGCTTGTAATTTGTAAGTAGTTTGGACAAGTTAATTTGCTGAGTAATTTTACAGTAATCCCTAAAGTAATGGGTACTTTCACGTTATTGCATACTATATTTCAATTAAGAGTCATAATATACTTTTATGTTTAAAATAAAACTGATTATCGTAAATAAATAATAAATGTTATCCTCAAGCTAACTTATATAATAAATGTCTATTTGACATCTGTTATATATTTCTGTAATAAACAGAATATTGTAAGAATGAGCAGACGAAATAATGCCAACAAATTGACATTTACGTATGCTAAATATATAGAGGGCAGTTAATTAAAACAGAGATAATCCACCCTACTCAGTATATATGAAATATTGTTTTGCTTCTTATATCTTTTAAGCGATTAATGGATGAAGCAGAAGATCTAAAGGCAGAATATAGTCATTTCAACAGTAATGATATTCTTAAACCTTCCCAAGTATCTAGCTAGCTCCAAGTTAACTGTAATGCAAGTGACGCACGACTTGGTCCCTTTTCAGTCAGCTCATGTTCCGGCTGCTTATCGGATATGACCTGATGACAAATACTCAACCTTAACAATGTCAAATTCCAGAAAAATACTGATTAAATAGGTTTGTTAAAAATGGTATTTATATCCAGAAATTTTACCTAACTGCACAATATTTTATTGTTCGTGAATTATAAGATGCAAAATCTAAAGTTCTTAATATATTCATAACATTTGTCTAGTTGAAGTACTAAGACAGACAGTAATGCAAAAAAAGACACCTCGGGTATTATATTTTATTTGACTGAGTAAATAAGCTCCCCCCGCTCAGGAATAAGTTAGAGCGCTTATAATGTTAAAATTTGAGGTTCAATTCCTCTGTTGAAATAAAAATGTTTTATTCTTCTGCTTTATTTCTGAGCCCCCCCCCCACTGGCACAGCGGCATGTCTTCGACCTTACAATGCTAGAAACCGGGTTTCGATACCTGTGGTGGGCAGAGCAAGAGCACAGATAGCCCATTGTGTAGCTTTGTGCATAATTACAGACAGATATTTAGTTCTGAGTGAAGTAATAAAAGAACATTAGATCTTCAAATAAAAAATATTTTTGACATAATACAACGCTTAGTTTAACAATAGAGAACGAAGTATTCTGCTATTAATCACTGAAAATACCATAAAAATGAATAACCGCTAACGTTCAAAAATTTTTTGTACTGGAATATAATGTATTCTACTCATCGCAAAAAGTAAGGATATTAATAAAACTTTTAAACGAACATTTGAAACGCTTTCATTACTTTATAAAACGTTCAAATAACTTTAACTTGTACGTTTAAATTAATAACCTAAACAATAACCAAGTCTAAAGCGTAAACGTATTTGGTTACAAAATTAATGAAATGTGTGCACAAAGTCAATCTATATGTTAATAAAACCATTGTTTTTCCTCTCAATTTTCCAAAAAAATGCCAAAGAGACCTCTTACCATATATCCTCAGTAGACATACGTGAATCTGATTCATGGATTCGAACTTTGGGAAGTATTTTGATGCAGCAGAGATGTAAGAGACAAATTAAAAGTGGGAGATGGGGCAGGGTTGAAGCTAGGTAATGTGGAAGATCTTGGGTTCTGGATTAAACTTTATGCATTTTTCTGCTTTTCCTGAGAGTAAATTTCCTAATTTTGGTGCATTTTTACTGGTATAGATTACAAAGGGGGCCTAATCCCCCTCCTACGCCACTGTGCAGGATACTTGGTTTTTCGCTCATATGGATTTTTCTCTACGACCCAAAGTATTAGTCTATTTGAACAACATTAATTCAATCACGCAATGCTCAAAACGAATCCACACTGATAATAGGAATATTTAAAAATATTAATAAGAATAACATAACAATATATAGACACGAAAAAAGGGTTTACTGAAACGATAAAACTCACCCCCTAGTAAGAGTTTAGAAAGCATAAATCCCCTGTTTAATAAAGCCCATCTGAACGTATATCGGTAAAATTGTTTTTCTTAGAAATTTTTCCAGTGTTATAAAACATATATTCTAACACTAAAATTTCATATACACGCACAAGTGTGACTGTAATTCTGGAGTACTGTTGAACAGATTACGAGTATGTAGCACACTATGCTGGTTCTATTCGCCACACTATTATTACCTATCTTTTTTATATCTTTCTTCTACTCATCGGGTTTCTTTCGAAATTGAAAAAGGGAAGGAAATATAGATAAAATTATAAGTTTAACCGATGTCTCCGAATCACTGAGTTCTTTCTGCTTTAAAGATCATAAAGTTTGGAAAAAATATCTAGTGAAACGTATATATATGGTTAGGCTCAAGAAAGAAAATATCAAGTATATAAAATTTTAACAGCCACAGCACTTGGGCGTCTGGAAGATATGGAAAATAATACTCTCTGTAGATGGGTATACGGTAGCACTGATAGTGTAAATCAACTCTCAAACACTTATCGAACCCATCGTCTCTGATATAACTTTAATAGTTTGACCGTGAGAGTTGAAATCAAATTTTTTTATGTCTTTTAGAAAAATATATTTCTGTAAAACTAGTATGTAGGAACTTTTTTAAAATAAATTATATATATATGTATAAATATAAGTATAAGTACTTGCATGATTTTCCTATCAACATGTAATCATCATTCGGAGTGATAGGTGTAAGGAAACTTGTTAATAGCTTGTATCACTAGGAAAATCAAAGGACATACCATTGCTATAAGTTGAACAGAATGACAGCCCTAGACCTAATCTACTTGGAAAACGTAGACATATATGTTAGCAGGAATAATCATACCTACTCTTTCTCACCCACAGTTTTGATGACATTCTTTTTGATTCCGAGGATTAATGAGATGTTACCAAAACAAACAACAACAAAACTGGAGTAAAATAAAATACGTGAGCCAAATTTGCTTTATTTTTGTTCTTACGTTTCGTATCTAATATCCAAAATATCCATAACTATGAGTATGGAAGATATGTGCAACAGCAAGAGGAACAACTTGTGAAGTCGAATGAATTCACTGTATATTTTGTTGGAGCTAGTGGTATATAGGTATTAAAGCTAAACACCTTTGTAATCTAGAATTCACACATATCTTTATCATGCAATATTTTCAAAGTTTCACTAAAGGTTTATATATGTAGTTACAAGTTCGAAAAAATAGAAGGTGTCCAATCTTTAACTGTGTTAATCTTGCCCTTAGGTGGTCAAATGTATCCCTTTTTTGTTTATGGACAGTGTGTTAGATAAGTAATTGATTAATTTCTAATCATTATCTAACGTGATTGTCATATACGTGGAGACATAGGTGTTGGAAACCTTGAATTTCATTTATATACGGGTTCGAATCCCCGTCCCACCAAACATGCTTGTCCTTTCACCTGTGGAAGCGTTATAATGTGAGGGTCAATCCCACTATCCGTTCGTAAAAGTGTAGATCAACAGTTGGCGGTTGGTGGTGATGACTAGCCGCCTTCCCTCTAGTCTTTCATTGCTAACTTAGGGACGGCTAGCGCAGATAGCCCTCGTGTAGCTTTGCAAAACAAACCAAACAAACCCTTTATATAATTTAGACTAGTGGATGACATGGCATCCTGAGAAGTACTGGTTTTTCTTAGGATTGATTCAAATTGTAAGTAAAGTTGGCTTTCTCTCTTTCTTAGGTCACTCGGTAGGTCAATGATTTGCCGGATTGGACAGATTATAGATAGTCCATTGTGTAAGTCTGCGTTAAGAAAACAAAAATAAGTCTTTATCAGACTTGCTTCGGCGATTGTCCAGTAAAATTACTCAGTATGGGGACTCCAGCCATTCAAATATTTTAGTTACTTTAAACCTTGTGTTTATTATCCTTATTTTCGGTCGGATCAGACATATAATTCTATGTAGCAAATACAAAACCTCTTGTTATTGAGGTTTTACAACTTAAATGTTCGTTTTTAAACGTAACTTATATTCTCACTTCTAAATATACTTTATATACTTATATGCAAGTAGGCATTTCTTGAAAATAAGATGGCAAAAAATTAAATAATGGGACGAATGATGAAAGACTTGGAAAAACAACACAAGACGGCTTTTATGCCAATAGTTAGCGTAACTAAAATATTAACCATTATCCTGTTCGCTAATTGTAATTAGAAGACGCTGTGTAATTTTACGTAACATTTTAAACCTAAAATCTGTTGTAATATTCACAATTGTAATATTCTTAATGATATTAACAAAAAACGTTCAATACGTATACTATGACTAGCTAACTAAATATTTTATTATAAAGCATTTAAAACTATTTCGGAAAATGCAAAAAAGTTTTTTTTATATTATTACACGAAACTAAATACTAGCGCTAATTGTTCTTACTGCTTGACTGGAGAATAAAAGCTTGTAGTTTCAATTACTTTGAGTCATATGCGTGAACAACGTAATGACGCATAATACAAACAGATATTCATTTGGCTTATACGAGATGTAAATATGGAAATGAACTCTACATTATTTATTTATTCAGATATATATATATGAAAGTGTTTATACTAGTGTAATTTTATTGATTTGACGTTTCTTTCATGTGCTCAGCATGTTCCAGCAAGTGAATCCTGTGGGAACCTATACAATGTATACACGTGTACATCTATACTACATCACATACTGAATCGTGAACACTGAATTAAGAACATTGCTGTAACATTTTTCTTGACTCGACAGCTGCAACTATCCCAAAACGATTGATTTCATTTAGGCAAGATCACACTTGTCATAAAAGCCGTCTTAAGCCTCGTTCACAGTGAGCAGTTATTGCACATTAGCTAATAATTTTGTATTTGTAATTAATGTTATTTAAAATGTTTAATAATGACTTTGTATTTACACTAACTAAGGTAGAAAAGGTGATACACTGATAATAATTTTGTTTTGAAGAACTGTGAACCTCCTTGGTTCAGTAATAGTATTTTTATTTCAACAAACCACAACAGGAAAACCTAAATGCAAATATGTTTTGTAAGCAGTTTTGGTAAATATGCTTTGTATCTATTAATACCCTAATACCCCAACAAGTCTTAGATTTCCATTGCTACGTTTTAACCTGCATGTTCGACTCACATTAATACCCACCCTTTACGTAGAACTCAGATATATAGGTTAAATATGTACTTGTCTTTAGAACTCAGATATATAGGTTAAATATGTACTTGTCTTTAGAACTCAGAAATATATAGGTTAAATATGTAGTTGTCTTTAGAACTCAGAAATATATAGGTTAAATATGTAGTTGTCTTTAGAACTCAGATATATAGGTTAAATATGTAGTTGTCTTTAGAACTCAGAAATATATAGGTTAAATATGTAGTTGTCTTTAGAACTCAGATATATAGGTTAAATATGTACTGGTCTGTAGAACTCAGAAATATATAGATTAAATACGTACTTGTCTGTAGAACTCAGATATATAGGTTAAATATGTAGTTGTCTTTACAACTCAGATATATAGGTTAAATATGTAGTTGTCTCTAGAACTCAGAAATATATAGATTAAATACGTACTTGTCTTTAGAACTCAGATATATAGGTTAAATATGTACTTGTCTTTAGAACTCAGAAATATATAGATTAAATACGTACTGGTCTGTAGAACTCAGAAATATATAGATTAAATATGTACTTGTCTTTAGAACTCAGATATATAGGTTAAATATGTACTTGTCTTTAGAACTCAGAAATATATAGGTTAAATATGTACTTGTCTTTAGAACTCAGATATATAGGTTAAATATGTAC
>NW_013669364.1:96307-98054 GCF_000517525.1 Limulus polyphemus
TACATGTCTTTAGAACTCAGATATATAGGATAGATATTTACTTGTCTTTAGAACTCAGATATATAGGTTAAATATGTACTTGTCTTTAGAACTCAGAAATATATAGGTTAAATATCTACTTGCCTTTAGAACTCAGATATATAGGTTAAATATGTACTTGTCTTTAGAACTTTGATATATAGGTTAAATATGTACATGTATTTAAACCCGGTTTCAGCGTTGTAAATCCGTAGACGTACCGCTGTGTCACTGGGGGGCTTGACCAATCGTTTTAAATTACGCTATAGGGATTTATTCAGCAATGCATGTGATAGATAACTAATAAACATGAAAATTTCAACGAGCAATATTAGGTTTTACATGATAGATAATTAACGTACAGGTAAGTTTCAACGGGTAATATTAGGTTTTACATGATAGATAATTAACGTACAGGTAAGTTTCAACGGGTAATATTAGGTTTTACATGATATATAATTAACGTACAGGTAAGTTTCAACGGGTAATATTAGGTTTTACATGATATATAATTAACGTACAGGTAAGTTTCAACGGGTAATATTAGGTTTTACATGATAGATAATTAACGTACAGGTAAGTTTCCACGAGTAATATTAGGTTTTACATGATAGATAATTAACGTACAGGTAAGTTTCAACGGGTAATATTATATTTTATATGAAGATAATTAACGTACAGGTAAGTTTCAACGGGTAATATTATATTTTACATGGTGGATAACTTGAAAATAGCTCGAGAGTGGTTACCTATTTTTTAAATCTCATAGAGAACAAAGAAAAGCGTTATCATACTTTTACCGTGTTTTTATCTCTATGGAGAACCAACTCGTTTGTTCGTTTGTCAATTTAGCTTTGTCAGCTTAATACGCACACACACATATAACAATATAAACTATTTCACAACATGCCCGTTTCTAGAAATCACGCAATTATGTAAACGTTTTTTACTTACGTATATTGCGTTCCATCTTAACATGTATACCAAGCACATTTAAATTCAATAATATCCCCATCTATCTATTTAGAATCCACTCTTTTAACAAGGATTTCTACTCAGTATTGTACACATTTAACTTACGTTCCTTTCAGGCTGAGAAAGGCCAAACGAACTGCAGACTATGTTTGGTTTACCATTCATTAATACAATATGCGAAGAAAGCTGTGTAGATCTAGCCCATGGTAACCGGCAGATTGGCTCCATGTACCTTTTTGTTTGATGTTTTTCTTGACTGTACAAACATTTGTCCATCAAAACGAACATTAATTTCAAGGATTCGTGGACCGCTTTGCTTAGTCACCAGTTTTTTTTGCATATGAAAATGTTTTTGTTATATGTAGAACAGTCCGTTGAAAATTTTCATTTTGGGGTTAAACAACAACGACAACAAAAAGTAAAATACATGTTTATATTATTCGTAGAGGACCAGATGAAGTTGACACCCAAACTGGTGTTCCTTACATAGGATAAATATACCTTGATAAAACTGTAAATTAAATACATTTTTATTTGGTCTGTCTATTTTTAGTAAAACACTTATTTTACTTGTTAAATACTTTTTGTTCTGATACCAATTAGACTGGTGAGCAATCAGATGTATAGATAGGTTACAGAAAGAAAAATGAACACGTGAAAAAGAAATGCGAGAAACACAAATAACAGACGTACTGTTATTATATCACACAAGAATACGTGTACACTGAGTGGTCTCAAGTAAATAGACACCTAA
>NW_013669364.1:98921-112040 GCF_000517525.1 Limulus polyphemus
TGAAAAGGTGGTGTCTATTTACTTGTGACCACGCTGTGTATACTAAATAATTCGAAATACTTCAAAGAAATCGCACGAGAGGTTACTGTACAAAAACAATGCAACGCTTATAAAAATCGAATAGAATCACTTGAGAGTGATAATAAACTTTAGTAAAAACTGAAGAGGCTATTGTGAAACTAAAGGAAATAGAAAAGCAAATTTTAGAACTCAGATGATTCTACGGTAAGACTGAGAGGTTATAAAGCTAAAATTTGGGGTTCGATGTCTGCTATAGACACAGTGCAATTAGCCTATTTTGCGGCTTTTCACTTAACAACAAGCAAACATAGAGAATCGTGAAAACATAATTTGAGAGTTAGGAAAGGTACAAAATCTAAAAGGAAAGGCAAGAAATAAAATAAGGAATACAAGATAAATAGAACCAAAAAAGAAAACAACAACAACACAAAATCAATAGAGCTTTCAAGAATTAAAAAGAAGCACATGGAAAGTTTAAAGAAAGTAATGAAAAATAAATTGAGATTAAAGAAAGCCGATAACATCTAAATATACATACATGAAATGAATAGTAAGGTAATAATAAATTAAGGGAAGAGAACGCTCACAAAAATTGAAAACATATGAATAAAATCAGACGGGATTAGTAAAAAGCTTAAAATAACCAAGAAGAAGCATACGAGAAAAGCAGTCGACGTTAATAAAGGGTGTAAAAAGCTTAAAAAATTGGAAAGAAACAAGTTTAATTCGAAGTTAATGGAAACTAAAGAAAAACAGGACCTCTAAGGAAAAAAACCCAAATAATAATGGAAAACTGAGAAAACTAGAAATAATAATTCAATAAAGATAAACTGATTGGTCACTTTCTTAGATTCCTTCACACAATTAAAAAATATTCGATCTATTTGCATATAAAACTGGACTGATCATGTAACGTGTCAGGTGAAGGTTTGATGCTTATAAACACAGTGATGTACACATACCATGTTTAGTTTATTATACAGTGGGTAAGAGCAAGTGAGTCTCTGGACTTCAAAGGAACATGATAGTGCTGCTCACTTAGCAAAAACTGCCTTATCAAAGACCGTTTATTTTTTTTTCAATAAGAAGAACTCTGCCACCAGGTGATTCACCGAAAGGCTTACAAGGTGTGACATACGAAAGTTATATTCCAATCAATCAATGATTTCAACTATGTTCAGGATTTGACTATCTTGAACCGTACCATGCATTACAATGTCTTCATAAGATGGTCAATAACCGGTCCAAAAGTCGTTTATGTAAAAGTTGAAACTGGCTTCAATGGTGACTGTAACGCAAACTATGGACAGTGAATAACTTGAAACTAGTCATATGGGCTGACAAGTCACGTTTCATCCCCTTGTGTGGGTAAATATGCTGAAAACCTCAAGAAACGTTTGGCACTGTAAGTGTTGTTTTGACGATGTAAGTTGCAGGATATGGTAAGTGTTCGTTTGTTTTAGAATTTCCGAAAAGATTGTTGTTGTTTGTTATTAAGGACAAAGCTCCACAAAGGGCTGTCTGTGTTCTGCCTACCACGGGTATCGAAACCTGGTTTCTAGCAGTATAATTCCGCAGACATACCGCTGTGCCACTGGTTGGCTTCGAAAAGATACACATAGCTACCATGAATTTAGAACCGACAGACTAGATGGGAAGCAATAAGTAGGGGCATGTATAATCACGATACTCTTGTCTGTCCAAATAGTAGAGTTTGGGGCTATGGGTGTGGAGTGCGAGTCTACGACAACTGGACAAGAACAATGAACCCTTGACTTTATTCATAGTCCGGGCACGTTAACTACTAGGCTACGTTCGACTCACTTCAGGAAGGTTTGTATTAATTTAAATAACGTATAACGTATTTAAGCGCGAAGCTACAAATAAACTATCTGCACTGTGCCCATCGCTGATATCAAACCCCAAATTCTAATTTCATAAGCCGTCAAGCTCATCGCTGAGCAACTTTGAAGCACGCGAAAGACGAACGTTAGATTAGTGACCATGAGATTATTGAACATTTAAAATAGTTGGAAAGAAAATCATGATGGTGATGTAAAGCTTGTAAAGTTCTGGTTAGAAGAATACGCGATGGATAGGAAGCTTGCATAAACAAAGGCAAAGCCACACAAAGTTACTTGAAACTTATAATAACTAATGAAAAGCAGACACGGTTATTGAAAAGTTTGTCATCACCGACAAGAAAGTAACATAAATGAATTTTTTTAAATAAATACATAAGATAATTGGAAAACACAGAAGAGTTGGAATAGAGCACATAAGATTGCATGACAACCTTACAAGAACGGAAGTTTTTCTTCTGAACAGAAAAATAAAGGAACGTCTCCAAAAACCATGTAAAAGCACAGGACTAAATGTAAGGCTATACTCATAAATTCTTGTAATTAGAAACACTAAGGAGAGAATCACGACGAATATTGAAATTTTATAGAATCGGAATAGATAGAACACAAGGAAAGGAGAAACGAACGCGAAACAACGAAAAATTTGGAAGAGCCATGAAGAAAGATATGAAGTTAACAGGAATGGTTATATTACCTCATTACACCAAACATTTTACAGTTTTAAAACATAAAATATATGTAGCAACTTACAATAAAATACGTTATGGTTTTGTACTTTATATAATGCCCCCCCCCCCAGTGGCACTGCGGTATGTCTGCAGACTTACAACGCTAGAAACCGGGTTTCGATACCCGTGGTGGGCAGAGCACAGATAGCCCTTTGTGTAGCTTTGTGCTTAACTACAAACAAACTTTATATAATATACAAACTGAAAGAAAAAAAACCTTATGATTATAACACTGAACAATAAATACTCATATAATGTTGTATACAAAAAAAATAATATTAACGAAAAAATCACATCGTGCATATTTTATATTTAAAATAAATATACATCACTTAAAAACATAATAATGAAGAAAATGTTGTAGTAAAATATAAACACTCTGTATTCATGCGTTTGATATTTGATCGTTTCGTTTTCGTTTATTGAATTTCGCGCTCGCCGTCCCTAATTTTGAAGTGATAGATTAGAGGGAAGAGAGCTAGTCACCACCACCGACCTCCAACTCTTAGACTACCCTTTTACCAACGAATAACGGGATTACAATACCTCCACGGCTTAAAGGGCTAGCGTGTTCGGTGACAGGATTCGAACCTGCGACCCGTAGATTACAAGTCGAATGCCCTAAACACCAGGCCACGCAAGGTTCATTGATATTTGAAACTGAAATATGTGGCTACCTATATAATGTTGTAATTTAAAAGAAAAAGGATAATAAGTAAAATACTTGTTTGTTTGAAGTTAAGCACAAAGCTACACAAGGGGCTTTCTGTGCTCTGCCCACTACGGGTATCGAAACCCAGTTTCTAGCGTTTTAACTACGTAGACGTACCGCTGTGCCACTGGGGGCCCTAAAAATACTTAAAAGATATAATTTTTTTACTTAGTTTTTTTATTATTAAAAATGACTAACTGTGTAATGCTATCACACCTGTTTGTTTTATTGCGATGTTACACATTGGCTATCTGTACTCCGTCTATCGCGGAGGGATCGAGCCACTGATTTAAACACTTACAATGCTTAAAAAAATTAAAAGTCCTTAAACGTAACTCTGACTCACTGAGGGATAGATATAGTTTAGGAATCTAGGATTTTTGTTTGTTTGTTCTTAAGTACAAAGCTACAGAATGGGCTGTCTTCGCTGTGCCCGCCGCGTGTATCGAAACCCAATTTTTAGAATTATAAGCCCTAAGACTTAGAGACTTTCCACAGAGACTGTTATCATGCAAACATAAAAACAATGATAAAGAAAATATATAAACCATTGGCACAAGAATAACGGATCTGACAGAAACTAAACATTCTATTCTTAATTGTTTAATTTTGAGATTAAAAGTAAATAGCTATATGATTTGTTCACAAAAATAAACGGAAAGTTAATTTACAATTGTGTACTTACTTGTTCGATATTTCAGAAGATAGATGGAGTTAATGTCAAGACGCTAACAGCTGATTATAGTAGAAATCCACTTTTCTTTGGTGACGTGAAACCTCAATAAAAACTTGCATACAAAAAATGTAAAATAGACTGTGATAGTTATAATCAAAAACTGTTTTGGGTTCGATATATTTTATAAATCTTTTAAGTAATTTGAAAACAAATGTTTGCAATTTTCAAATCGCATAAGAATTGGAAATTATATTTTTGCTGGTAGAACAGTTTGTCCAACACAGTGTTCACGAAAATGAAGAAGAAACTGTATTATTTTTATACTAAGTTAAAACTCGCGGCTGCTATCAATTCGTCTTTAACGTACGGTACCGCATGTAGTTCTGATGCACGAGCCTACGTAGGAAAATCATAGTCACGCGCCTCCTTGCGAAGCGTAGAGGATCAATGACGACATTCGTGTGTTTACGCCAGGATTTAGTGCTTGAGCTCAATCTGCTGTCTTCCGAAGCTGATGCAAAAACGAGGTTTAGTACAGGAATATGTTGACAGCAAAACGTTTATATTAAGCATATTTTTTGTTTAAAAAAAAAAGTCATGTTAATTTCAATTTTACTTCAAAACTTCTGGCTCTGTTTTTATATCGGAAGAAAAAAAAGCTGGAAATGCTTTCTTGTCAGTAGCCGGTTTAATTTGTTGTATTAGGTACTTGATTTAATTTTTTTTTATATTTGTATTAATATTTGCACTTTGATTTCATCTGTGCATCCTAATTTTGTGCAAATCTGCAAATGAAGTAAAAATAATACAATTAGGTTCTGATAGAGTGAAAGGTTGTGGAACACAATTATTAAACTGTTGATGAGTGAAATGGAATTTACTTAAGAAAATTCACAGACATTATTGAAAGGAAGTAATGTTCTGAATACATAATGTAGACCAAAGACCACAGGGTGATCGAGTAAGTTAGTAAATACTTACCTTTCATCTTTGTTTCATGAAATTTATGCGCATATCTATTAGGTATCTTGTAAAACACATCTGTTCTCATTAGTAAAAAAAAAATCCAAACCGTAACTAGCACAGAACTAAAGTTTCCAACAGTTATGTAAATGTAGGTTATTTGGAACTATTCAGATAAAATACAAAAGAAGAAAACGTACTATTTTTTATCACGTGGATTTGAAGACGATGAGCCTAACCTGATATTTATTAGTGTTATCACACACACTAGCATGTTAAAAAAACTGATAAGTCGCTCTAGCCTTTGTTAATATTAAAAAAACGTTATTTGAAAATTAATAAAATTTCCAAAGAACTTTAGTTTCAAGATTAGTGAAAAGAAAGTAAAAAAATATTTCTTTATATTGCCTCATGCTAAGAATAAATGAAATGTATTTCTTAAGTCATGTAATTCATAATAAATTTATGAAACTAGAAATGATTATATTCGTTATTCACCTTCCAACTATTACAGAACTGGTTATTATTATTATATATGTATTCACTTTACAATTACTACAAAACTAGTTAATATTATAATACATGTTACGCGTCAATTAAAATGAGCTGGTAATAATTACACACGACAGTCACTTTCTAGCTAGCATAAAACTGGTTATAATTAGAAAAAGACATCCACCTTCCAACTAACACAACATAAAACTGGTTATGATACAATGAAAATCTGGTATTCTACATAAAACTGGTTATGATTATTCTCAACATACACCTGGCAGCTAACATAAAACTGGTTATGATAAAAGGAAAACCTGGCAGCTAACATAAAACTGGTTATGATAAACGGAAAACCTGGCAGCTTACATAAAACTGGTTATGGTACAACAAACATCTGGCACCTAATAAAAACGGTTATGATACACCGAACAACTGGCAGCTTACATACAACTGGTTATGATTGTGCTTAACGAACACCTGGCAGTTAACACAAAAATGGTTATGATTATTCTTAACGTACACATGGCAGATAACATAAAACTGATTATGGTATAGCGAGCAAATGGGAGTTTACATAAAAGTGATTGTGTTACAATGAACACTTGACAGTTAAAATATAACTGGTTATGATACAATGAAATGAAAATCTGGCAGTTTACGTAAAACTAGTTATGATAAAAGGAACACCTGGCAACTTACATAAAATTTGTTATCGTACAACAATCACATGTCACCTAATAAAAATGGATATTATATAACAAATACCTCGCAGATGACATACAACTGGTTATGATACAATGAACACCTGGTACCTAATAAGACTGGTTATGATACAACAAACAGCTTACAGCTAACACAAAATTGGTTATGAACAATGAACACCGGGCAGCTTATATAAAACTGGTTATGATACAACAAACAGCTGACAGCTAACATAAAACTGGTTATAAACAATGAACACCGGGCAGCTTATATAAAACTGGTTATGATGCAACGATCAACTGACAATTAATAAAACTGGTTATGAACAATCAACGAACACCTGGTAGCTTACATGAAACTGGTTATGATTCTATACCACATTTACTATCAAGCTCACAAAAAACTTTCACTGATGTTAAATTATATCTTATCAAACCTTAACTAAAATGATAACAAAAATTTATATGATTATTGTTTTTTTAAATGATTTATGGAAAACTTTTCACAAAAAAAATATTATTATTGTGTAAACTAACAGTTTGATTCATACATCTTTCACCAGATGGTGCTACCATATGTTTCACGTCTGGTTAAATTCAGTGGTTGGTTAGCTGGCTTTTGTTGAGTGCAGAGCTACACAATGGGCTATCTGTTCTGTATTTACCACGGGTATCGAAACACGGTTTTTAGTGTCGTAAGCCTACAGACTTACCGCTGAACCACTGGAAGCCATTTGGTTAGAGAGTGGCGTTTCTCTAAGTTTGTAGTATTTCTCTGATGCCCCCCCAGTGGCACAGCGGTATGTCTGCGGACTTACAACGCTAGAATCCGGGTTTCGTTACCCGTGGTGGGCAGAGCACAGATAGCCCATTGTGTAACTTTGTGCTTAATTACAAACAAACAAACAATTTCTGGGATATATTAAAACGAACTAAATAAATAACCATGTCAAACTGTAACCATCTTAGTTTAAATGTACAAAATAAGTTTGAAAACAAATTCATTTTAAATTGGACATATGATAAGGATATGCTTATAAATTAATTTAGTTTTAATTCAAGCTCAAGAGGTTTTAGAAAAGGTTTAAAATGTACCAACGTTTTACAATGCATGCTGTTTTGGGTTTAGAATCCGTTATCTGTAACCACCAGTTGCAGTGGTATACATATTATACACTGTAATCATATTATTTTAATAATAGGTGTGTTTTAGATTTTTTAAAATATGACTGCCATATAGTAATGAGTTAATATTGTCTTGTGTCTGCCATTAGTGTTTGTGGCTCCACCTAGTTCAATTGTAGTTTTTATAATTAAAATACTTTTTGTTTTTTATAGATTTCAAAACGACGAAGGTTTAGAAAAAGAAAGTAAAGAAGCTGATTTTCTCAAACTAGTTAAAGAAGATATAAAAACTACTAATTCAATAAAGGTGGACATTACGTTATCTGTTAGTGCATTAGGTGTAGCAATTCACATTCTGTCATGTTGCGAATTTTACATGTTTAGTAGTTTGCCGAATGTACAAAATCATGCTGCGGGCTTTACGTGGTTTGATAGTTCACTGGGTGTACAGAGTCACGTTGTGGACTTTCTATGATTTAGTAGTTCTATGGGTGTATAATGTCACGTTGTGGACTTTACGTGATTTAGTAGTTATATCGGTGTATAATGTCACATTGTGAACTTTACGTGATTTATTAGTTATAGGGGTGTACAGTGTTACGTTGTAGATTTATAGTGATTTATTAGTTATATGGGTGTACAATGTCACGTTGTGGACTTTACGTGATTTAGTAGTTATATCGGTGTATAATGTCACATTGTGAATTTTACGTGATTTATTAGTTATAGGGGTGTACAGTGTTACATTATAGATTTATAGTGATTTATTAGTTATATGGGTGTACAATGTCACGTTGTGGACTTTATGTGATTTAGTAGTTATATCGGTGTATAATGTCACATTGTAAACTTTACGTGATTTAGTAGTTATAGGGGTGTACAGTGTTACGTTATAGATTTATAGTGATTTATTAGTTATATGGGTGTACAGTGTTACGTTATAGATTTATAGTGATTTATTAGTTATATGGGTGTACAATGTCACGTTGTGGACTTTACGTGATTTACTAGTTCTATAGTTGATTTCCAACAAACTATAAATCGCAAAATGTCTAGTCAGTCATAACTGGTGTTGATCAAGTCATTTTTTTGATCGACGAAGACACGGATCAACTTGTCTATATTTGTCATGTGTTTGTCAACTTACCCTTTATTACGCGGATCAACATGTCTATATTTGTCATGTGTTTGTCAACTTACCCTTTATTACGCGGATCAACTTGTCTATATTTGTCATGTGTTTGTCAACTTACCATTTATTATGATACAACATATTACTCACAGTGTATTATTTTCTCTGATTTGTTACGTATTACAACGTATCCCGGACGAGTCTCCAATTTATTCGATAACTTATTATAATTTCGAAAAGCCTGAAATTGAGTTAAATGATAATATAGATTTAGAAATTAAATAAATGTCGATAAGTATCCAATTTATTATATTTGCCAAGAAGGTTTATACACGCAGTTTTGTAATACAAATATACTTTAATATACAAACAATAACTCAATTTACAATAACGGTTATTACAAATAATGATCTATGGACATAAGATTTACAAACAATATTTAGTCCTCTATCTGATTTGGAACTTCCTTGATATCAAAATTCACTTAACATGGAGCTAGTAGTTCTGTATTCTTCTTTCTTCGCTGGCCACATGCCGAGTTGTCCACCGATGAAGTTATATAATGTTTTCGTAAAAGTATTAATGTCTGATGTGAATCCGCTGAAGTTAAATGGTTTGTTATATTCGAAATCTATAAATGTCCCTGGTCAAATATCTGAAGTTCGGGATTAATGAGCTTTATAACAATCACAGTTATAGCTGTTGAGGTTTGTAGCACACCAACTATAGCAAATCAATAATATATAATGTCTTTTGGGGCGTCGCGTTGACTATATTTATTGGTGTGAGGAGAGTTTCTCGAAATTTCAGCTTATGCAACAATATAAACGATACACCAGTGTTTACGTACACACATATATTGTATTCTAGAATACCAGGAGTAGTAGTCTGTTTTAAAGATAAGAAATGCTACTACCACTACCAGCACTCTGTTTAGAAGACGAGAATTGACACTACTATTACTACCAACTCTGTTTTAAAGACATGAAATGCCACTACTACTGCCAGCATTCTGTTTAGAAGATGCGAAACACTACTGCTATTACTACCAACTGTCTGTTGAGAAGATAAGAAGTGCTATTACTATTACCAGCACTCTGTTTATAGTGTACTAATTTTAGAATACAAGAAGTGCTACTAATACTACCAACTCTCTGTTTAAAAGATGGCGAATTATGGTATGAAGAGGAAATGTGTTTTTCATATCTGCTTATATTTAGTAAAATATTTTCTTGTAGAGTTCTGTTTTTTTTCAGTATATCTGAATAGTTGTAATGCATTTAAAAAGTAAAAATTCTGAACATATAGCTTTTAATTATAAAGAATGATTACTAATTGTTTTCTAGGACTAACGAAAAGTGTGGTTACTTTGGTATAGTTAATGCTTGTGTCTAAGTTTACAATTGCATGCTTTTTATTGTGAAAATATTTTTTTTTATTTATTGAAAACATCATGCACTGAAATAAGAAATATCTCTTAAAATGGCTTCTAAATGTTGTGGTGTTTGTATACAGCCTTTGCCTGTTGATGTAAAATATTATGGAAATTGTAAGGGTTCACTGCATTATCAATGTAGTGATTTATCAGAGACGACATGTCTAATGCCAAAAAATTGTCATACCGCTGTCGAGGTACCAATAAACGATTGGAAAATTCTGGTTTATTCAGCGACGGAAAATATACCTTGACAGCCAGCAACAACGGAAATATAGTAAATTAAAATATTACTGAAAGTGAAAAAAACAATTTCATTAAAATCTACTGATATTGAAGATCCTAAAAATGCAGCTAGATCTAGATATGAATGAACATAATTTAGAGCATCCATTGGTAGCCACTATACTCTAAAATATAAACAGAACATTAAATGTGTTAGATGAAATAAAAATGGAAATAAATGAGATAAAAATTCCATAATTTTTTGTCAGCTAAATATGATGAAATATCCTTAACACAAAGCAAACATGCAGAAGATACAAAGATATTGAAAAAGGTCATGGAAGGTTTGAAGGCTAATAGTATTCAAAACAGTGAGTTAACTTTAAAATATTGATTCAAGTTAATAATATGGAACAGTACGAACGATTGTTTGAAGTTAAGCACAAAGCTACACAATGGTTTATCCGTGCTTTGCCCACCACGGGTATCGAAACCCGGTTTCTAGCGTTGTAAATCCGCAGACATGCCGCTGTGCCACTAGGGGGCATCACAGAAATACTACATACTGGGAGGCCAGTACGAACGACGAAGCAATTTAGAGATACATGGAATAAAACAACAAGATAACGAGGAATTGGAAGATATTCCACACAGAGTGACTTAGGAGTTTAGTATACCAGATTATAAAAAAGAGGAAATATTAATGGCTCACAGAATATCTGTCCATAATATTAAAAAGATAGCACCTATAATAATTAAATTGAAATATTAATGGATCATAGAATATCTGTCCATAATATTAAAAAGATAGCATCTATAATAGTTAATTTAAAATGTGTTTTGGATAAAGAGACATGGTTGAAGAATAAAAAAGAAAGTGGTTAAACAAAGTCAAATCCAACAGAATATGGGAGAGTATACATAAATGAAAATCCATTAGTTGCTAATAAAGAACTGCTTTGAAAGGCAAGAACATTACTAAAAGAAACACAATATAAATTTGTTTGGACAGAAAATGACAATGTGTTTGTAAGGAAATCAGGAACTGATAAGGTAATAAAATTAAAATTGAATAGTAATTTTGAAAATTTATAATTTAATCAGTTCTAATTTATGGATGTTAATATGAGAAATAATGAATATACTGATATATAAATTGTGAAAATATAGAAAGTATAAATGATGTTATATGCAAATTATAACTATTGAGGGTGATATTTTGAACTTGTTGCATGTTAACATTAATAATATTCACAATAAGTGGGACTACTTTTGTACAGTTGCTAGTGAAGTTTGAATATTGTAAGATATATTGATAATCACAGAAACATTCCTAAAAAAACATGAAATCCAAAATTATAATTGGTAAGGTTAAGAAGAAAATTATAAATGTAAGAATAATAAAGGAGGAGGAATTTTAATTTTTTTTATGTAAACAATTATCTATAGAATTATTTGGTTTGTTATGAACTTCACGCGATGCTACTCGAGGGCTTTTTTTTGCGCTAGCCGTCACTAATTTAGCAGTGTAAGACTAGAGGGAAGGCAGCTAGTCATCATCACTCACCGCCAACTCTTGGGCTACTGTTTTACCAACGAATAGTGGGATTGACCGTCACGTTATAACCCCTCAACGGCTGAAAGGGCGAGCATGCTTGGTGTGACAGGGATTCGAACCCGCGATCCGCAGATTGCGAGTCGAGACCCTAACCGTCTGGCCATGCCGAGCCTATAAAATTAGTGAAATTAAGTTTTGAAGATGCAGAAATACTATCACTTACTGTCGAGTTAAATGATTATAAAGTTATATTACTTCCAATTTACAGATCTCCAGATAACAATTCTTATCTCTATATTGTAAATTTGGAAAAATTGGTAAAAGAAATAAAAAACTATAAGCATATAGTATATCTAGGCGATATAAATATCAATATTGAAGAAAAAATGATGGAAACTGTAATCTGATCAGTAACTATTAAAATTTGTTACATTTTAGTGGATTTCAGCAAAATATAAATGTTAACATAAGGTCAGAATGGAGAAGTGGAAAGTTGGTTAAATCTTGTTTAGATCATGTTTATACAAAACTTACAGGTGTAAATGTAAAAAGTTGTGTCATCAAGGAAAAAAATCAGATTTTAAAATGGTTTTGGTTAATTTAAAAATCAGTTTAAAGACTATAAAACAAACTGTGAAAAATAGCATAGATAATGTTTTAGTGATTAATAAAATTAAAATAGATTGTGTTATAAATGATATATACAGTTATAATTGGGAAGAATTCTTAAGTCTAAAAGATCCTGAGATAATCTAGAAAAAATGGTTTGTGTGTTAAATGAAATTGAAAGGGAAAAAAATACGTTTAGATTAAAGTATAAAAGCTGAATACACAACATAAACCTTGGATAAATTCTGATTTTATAGAGTTAATAAAAGGATAAATTATGGCATAAGTATAAATGTTAGAAGAATGAAACAAAGCATTTTACAAAGCAATGAAAAATTTTATGACATATTTTATAAGAAATGCTAAAAAATTACTATATGAAAATGTTTCTGACATTCAGGGTAAAATGAAAGAATCTTGAAAATGCATTAATGAATTAGTAAATAATCATGTGAGTAATGAATTGCTTGATGAAAAATTATAGCGAAATTTCACCAATACAAATATAAGTATTACAGATTTAACGAATAATTTTAATAGAAAATTTATGAATACTCGAAAAAGTAATGATAATAATGAAAATAATAATAACTGTGTTATAAATAGAAAAAAATATCTTGATAGTGTAATTGCACAGACTAATACAATTTATTTATTTCCAATAACAGAAGACGAGGTTGTTAATAAAGAAAATGTAATGGATATTAACAAAGAACCAGGAACCTGTTTAGAAGACAAGAAGTACCACCACTACTACTACTAGCACTCTGTTAGAAGACAAGAAGTACCACCACTACAACTACTAGCATTCGACAAGAAGTACCACCACTTACTTCTTGTCTTCTAAACAGAGTGCTAGTAGTAGTCCACCACT
>NW_013669365.1:0-25309 GCF_000517525.1 Limulus polyphemus
CCTCATTGAAATATTGGTTCAAAAGAAAGAAATGGTGCCAAGTCCGTTTAAAATAGCTGAGAAAGCCACTAGCGGAACATTCTGAGCTTCCGATTGGTTATTCATGTCATATATAGAAGTATATGTATGTAAGGGAGCATTTCCAAAATGGAAGGAGGTGGGCATGGTGCCACTGTGTTTGATTTATTACATGAGCAATATCTAAGCAAATTGAAAAGATAAGAGGTTCTTATTTTATATTCTAGCTTATCAATATCAGTAATTTAAGTTTCTAATTTGTTCGAATCTACAGACTTAGTATTTTGACTTCACAAACATCAAATTTGAACCAGTGCTACATTCAACATACCACGTGACACACAAAAATCGATTTTTCTGTATTTTTTTAATATTTGCTTTTAAATTAAGAAAGTGAGTAATGTATAGTACTAAAATTTGAATTATAATCTACATTTTGATACCAAACTTATTTACATAAATTCATGAAATAGCAGTTCAATAAAATTTTGAGCGCAAGTCAACAAACAAGATGACATGGCCTTTCATCTGTGACCTGTCTCAAAAGGGTTAATAGAAGTGGAAGGTAGGAACTGAGTACTCAGTATTAGTAAAAGTGGAAAGTAAGAAGCAAGTGTACAGTATTAGCTGAAATGGAAAATAAGAAGCAAGCATCCAGTATTAGTAAAAATTGGAAAGTAACAACGAAGTTCTTGATGTTAGGTAACAAGCAAATACCTAGAATTAATAATAATAATAACTGTCAATATCTTCAAGTATGAGCTTAGTGAGATTGTTCAAGTTTTATATATACCATGAAGATTGGTTTGGTTTTAATTTTGTGCACAGCTACTTGAGGGCTATTTGCACTAACCATCCTTAATTAGCAGTGAAAGACCAGGGGAAAGGCAACTAGTCATCACCACCCACTGCCAACTCTTGGACTACTCTTTCAGCAATGAATAGTGAGACTGATTACTGCAGATTGTGAGTTGAGCATCCTAACCACCAGGCCATACCAGACCTATATCATGTAGAAGACACAAGTTTTATATAGGAGAAAAAGTAGTAAAACTTAAAGCCAATGTTATTTTTTCATATCAGTATAACACAGGTATAATGTATTAAGCTCAGGGGATTATAAAAACAACTTACAATAGGAACTGTACATAAGAGCGTGAGATTTCGAAAATCTTCTTCACACTTCCATATTCTAACCTCACCATCATGTGAACCTAGATCAATAAATAACTGCCATCAGGTAAACCTAAATCAGCAATTAATTTCAAAGTCAGAATAAAATAAAGCAATAAAAAAAACAGTATATATCAAGATAAACTGATTTATAGCTCTTCAAATTATGCTAAAAGTCAACTCAAAACACAACATAAAATACAAATTATAGAAGTATACATTATGAACACTACTGAATGTTATTAAGCACTAGCAAATCCATGGAACTGGGGCCCACATTTACAAGGCCACTGTAATGCAAATATAATGGGTGAAGGTTGGGGTGAAATATTTTACCTTTATGTAAATATCAGTACTAAGACAATTCAGTGCAATCAGTAGCTTTAGAGGAGTTACATGAGACATACACTGAATCTTATTATATGAATATTAAAATCTAATATGAATGTATAAAATGAACTTTGTAATAATATAAGTTTAGCAGTCCAATAGCAACAAAATTAGTAAATATCATTGAAGAGACTACATCAGAGTAACTATTAATACCGAAGTATCATAATAAACCATAATACCTAAAAAATAGAACTATAATATCTCAAACATCATAGTAAATATCACAATATCTCATGAAACAATAATCAATAATACCTGAGGTTAGAATTAACTTGATTAGTCGATTACCTGTGAGCTTTAATTATACTGAGTGGTGTTATGTAAAATAACCGATTCATCAAAATTAGAAATTTGAATTATTAGTTTTCAATTATTCCAACTATCCAAGTAAAAGAAATATTGCCATTATCATTTCTCATTACTAATTTTGATTAATTCAAGGTTGTTCAGTTTAATCAGTGTAGCATATATAATAAATTTTCATGTTAAAAAAAAGTAGCTTAATACTATTTTAATATATCTTATAATAATTTGATTTTCACATTAATAATAATTTCAATCTCTGTAAAGAGATCATCTAGTATTATCACAAATTTTCTTGCCAAACAGTAAATATTAATTGTAGTCTTTGGTTTTCTAGAATCTGTGAGAATTTTATTTTCATTGAATTATAAATTATCTACCACACAATGTGAAAAAATCTTTGCTAGTTTTATCATGAAATATATAAAAAAATATTTTTTAAAAGAGAATTTGTTAATTTAGTGAAACTTACAGAATGTTATTAATAGTATTTTCAGCTTGTTACAGGTTTTGTATTACATTGTATATATGATACATTTTCATGTATGACAATTTAGTTTTAAACTTTTGCACCTATAAATGTCTATTGAACAAATGGTTGTTCAAAAATTTCTTTAAATAAAACAATGTGAAAATAGGAAGATTAGCCTCATATGAGAATAATCAATTAGTTGAATGTAATCTATTAATAAGTCTGGTGATTAATTGATTACTAAATTCCAATAATCATTTAGCTCCACCCAAAGTTACACAAGAACTTAAAATATTTGTAGCATAATAGAAAATATTGACAATATTTGATGTTCTAGATTGAAGAAAGTCTCAGATCAACTTAAGGAAAACTCACGAGTTACAACATATCGACCATTAGAATAATGCTCAACATACCTGAAGCAACAATGTCTGTGTTCTGAAGAGATGCAACTGAACAAATCCAGAATGGAAGTTGGTTGTCAGTAGCATGACCATGTGCTACTTGTACGCTAGTTAATGGTTTCTTCTTTAAAACTCCCCATAAAGACAATGTTCTAGGAGAAACAGAATTAAGAATCATCACAATTTATTTTGCCAAGATTATAAAAATATTGAGTGTGTCAATTACATACAGTTATAAAGATATTTAAAGAGTACCCTGAGTGTATTTCTTAAAGGATATGAAGGTAAGACAGCAGACTGTGTTTTACAGGTAAGACCTAAATGCTTGGTTTGAAGTATAATAAGGATTTTCACATGAGAAGACATAAGCGTGACTTACAGAATAGCTATAAATTTGAAAAGACATAAAATACTGAATAGTTATAATTTTGAGAAGATCTGAGTGGATAACTTGTGAAGTAGTTACAACTTTGAGAAGCTAAGAAAGTTACTATGGAGTATCCATAAGTTTAAGATGATCCGAGCGTACAACTTATAGAGTAGATATAATCTTGAGAAGACATGAATTTGTAACTTAAAGAGCAGCTATTATTTTAAGATAACATCTAATAAATATGTGATGGTAAGGAAATATTATAAATGATTCTTCAAAGTGGTTGCACATAAACAAGATGGTCTAATTTTGAGAACTGTGTTTTCTTTCATTTGAACACATAGAGTCTTTGCTCTCTTGACACTGATCAGCACTCTACATAAGATAAAAAAATGTAATGTTAGAATATGAAAACCACATCAGCTGTGCAGTTTTTAATGGAATTAAAATATGACTGAAGTGGTAAATATACTCCATTCTATGATTTCTTTATTGGTGTCTTGAATGTCAGAAACAGTTGAAAAATTTTAGATATCCTTTTAAACCTGTTTTTTAAGGATGAATAAACACATTAAGTATATAGAATAAAGTAAAACATCAAGAAACATTTGCAACAAACATAAAAACAAAACAAAAAAAAATCATCCTAGCTAATGGATAAGCTAAGTCTCCTTTATTTTCTCCACCAAATCAGGTGCTTTTAATCAAATTTTAATCTTAATTCATTGTTGCTTATTATACTTTACTTTTATGGTTTTCACTTCTGTGTAAACATGTATGTATTTACTTTCATTCACTGTATACCAATTTTTCTGTCTTTTTGTAACAAATGATACAATGAAAATGTTTTTTTTTTTTCACAAAACATTTTCAGCAAATTCAAAAAATACTGAGAGAAAAGAAAAACACATACCCATCATCTGTACCAGAAACAAAATGTTGTTCATTGATTAGTTGAACACAGTCTACTGAAGCACTGAAATATAAAAACAAAAAAGTTAAACATACAAAGTTATAGTTTGGTTAATAAGCCATTTGTGTAAAGTATTTATGAAAACTCAAATAAAATACTAGTGTGGTCCAACTTGCTAATCATTAAAACAACAGATTTTGATTTTAACTACATATTAACCACAAAACTTGCACATTATATACTGATCTTTCAACTAAAGCAACCAACAAATGATCCTGCCATATTAACTAGAGCAGGGTAAACAATACTGCCGTATTAATTTCCCATCATTTGCTTTTCTGAGCTATATATTATATGATACTTCGTTTTACACTAGTCTTTTTCCCTCTAAATATTGAAGACCACTCATAGCAACCATTTTCACCATACTATTGCATAGTAGGTTGATATCCTATCAGAATAGTTTTGCCAAATTTGATAAAGGGGATTTCTTTCAAGAGCTTATAACCTCCTTATTTAGCATGATGTGAAATATGTATCAAGACAGTGGTCTTACTATGTGGTTGCTTTGCTTTCTGCCATCCATCCAACCACTCTGATTGTATGCAGTATTATCTGCGAGTCAGTTACAGATATCATGTTGCTGGCATTGTCTATTTATGGTTTGTTCTTTTGATCAATTCACAGAAGAGCTAGCTTTATAGTTTCCAGCTTGTTTGTGTTGGCAGGGTCATTGTGGAGCTGAAATGTCCCAACTAAAAAGACCAGTGCCTTTATGATAGAATGGTGGTCATTACACCAAGACCTAGTGAAGAATTTTGCTTGTAACATTGTTGATGTTTTGTGATGCTGATGAGAGTTGTGATGTGAAAAGGGACGGATGGAGTACTTCCATGACCAGTCTTAATTCTACTACAACTCACAAAAGCAGCTTTCTAATAACGAGTGCACACTTGCATATCAAATTTCAAAATTGAAATTAAAATAGTAATCTAATGTTATTTTGAACAATATTTTTACTCAGACCTATATTTTAGAATTGATATTTTTTAATTATGTAATATTTGTTTGGGGCAATTTACAAAGAAAAATGTAAAATATGATTAAATTTTGACTTCTGAGCAGCTTTGTTGGGTATTGCCTATAAACTTTTAGAATTTTCTGTTCTTTCTAATGTAAAGGTTTATACTTACTCAGGAACTTTAGTCTAATGGAAATAGACTTATCTATGTTTTGTTTGTCATGCCACTTTCCTTTGGTATCAGTGATTTTATTTCTACAACCTTGAGTGGGCAGCTTTTATAGCAAGTGGGGTGGACAGTAACTAATATAGCTGTGAAAAGATATAGAACTAATGGCTAAAAATAATTGGACAGAAAATATTCTTGTTAATCTACATCAATGTAAAGCAATTAATGGGATAAGTAGTAATATATGTTTTCCAAGAAAGTGACCAGCCAATGTTCCTAGAGTGGTGAACAATGGATTCCAACATGAAGTTCACAACACTTGAAAACAAGCCACAAACCTACAAATATTTTATAGTTTCTTTTGCTGCTTCATCAGTATTAATATTGTGGTATTATAGTATGTTTGTTTGAAAGCTACAGGAATATTGTTCTATGAGAAAACAATAGGTAAGGATATTTATGGTGAGTGAGTATGGTTAGCTAGAAATTTTGCAATGGTAAACAATTCAAATGACAGAAAAACTTTTTATTGTATATATTTGTAAATTTTATATCCTCAAATAACACATACAAGTACATGGCCTCCTTATTTATTAAAAAGAAATGGTAATTGTTAGAAAGAACTTGAGCTTGATTAAAAATATAGCTATAAAAATATCACCTATATCAGCATATTCCTAGGATGCAAGTTGTGTATCTACTTGTGTTTTTACAGTTGATCAGAGTTTAATGATATTTTTACAGCTACATAACTACTTAAATGAGTAGAGGTAAATAATAAAAAATAAGTTAGAACTCATCGGACATATAAAATGGAACTTTGTGATCGACATTAATAATAACAAAGTTTTCTTTCTTTAATACTTTTCAATAATTAATTTCAATGTATATCAGACGTTGTATGGACAGATGAGAAAATGAGTATGTTGTTAGTAGAATAAATACAGAAATTAGTTTTATTTGAAAATAACACTATTTGACATACTTAAGATATTTCAGGTAAACAATAAAGAAACAGAAAATGTACAATGAAAGGAAGTACTTTTTATTGTTTATTAAAACAGCATTGCACAAAAAATTTCCAAAAATTTATACTTAAACCTATAAAAATATGAAACCAAATTAAAAAATGTGAAGCACAAAATAGATATAATGTAGATAGAAAGTGTGTGGCAAGTTTCATGTAATATGGTTAGCATTTGATGTATGAGGATAAAAAGAGCAGGGGTTGTCAGTGTCCCCAAGTTGGGGGTTAATCAGATGTTTTGCATCTTTTCTAGATGTGTAGCAATTGTACGAATAATTGACTATGCATTACCGAGGAAGGAGTGTATAAGGCTTTGGTAGAGCACAAGCAGGTGATATTTTCAACTCTATTTCCTGATGCAACCTTGAAGGAAGTGGTGCCTTTGGTAACTGGTTATAATAATGTCAATGTGGCTGGTGAAATTGTCTGTCAGAGGTAATCCTTTTAGTATTTCTTCCAAAGGGATAGCAGTGCTTACTAAGGATGGTAATGGTTTATCCTCATCAGTATGTCTGTTGTTGAGTGTACAGAACATGGCTGTGGCTTTTGCAGGATTGATGAGCATTCCTGTGTCATTGCACTATTTGCTCACCCTACTAAGGAATGATTGCATGGTGCTTTTGATTTCAACTTTGCTAAAGTCTCTACTGTACACTAGAATTTTGTCAACAGACGTTACCACATGATATGTGACTTGACTCTTAAGGTGGGCTAGATCAATTGGTGTAGATGTTGACAAGAACTGGCAAGAGTGAAGATCATTGGCATAGAACAGCACTGGTGATGATCCAGTCTGACTGGCAGCTTCCATGCTACATCTTCTGGTAGTTTGTACAGCTACAACCCATCTTCACACACGTTATAAGAATGCTTATTCTCACACTTTTGTTAGCAAGAATGAGCAGTTGGACTCTACTGCAGGCATATTCTAGATCTCAAGCTGCTAGATCTCAAAGTCTTCCCACATATCAGCTGCAAATTTAGCAGCATTGATCTAGTTTTCTATTCCACTGCACTAAACACCTAATGATGAAGGTGGTCAAACACACTGTTGGTGTGAACATGCTTTATAGTCACTATGAGAAAAATCTATACACTGGATAGATGAGCTTATCTCTGGTTAGCTTGTGTTCTGGGTTAATGATGAGGAGTGCTATTCTCCGAAACTAGTGTAACCTAATGACACACGTTGATCAAAGTGTAGATTGATCTGCACCTCCCCTGAACTTAGACTTCGAGATTAAACAGTTTTTGGAATACTATGTTTATTTATTATGATGATGGTGGTATTGATTTGATCTGTTAGACAAGTCTTCTAGCTACAAACTTCTTTGAGAATTTGATGAAGACATTTTGTAGGATGATGATCCAATGACCTTTAAGACAAAAGTGATACTTCGATACATTATGGGCTTGGATAAGGATTTGATAGAGGCATCAGTTCATATTTCAGAATTGTAAACAGTTGTTAGAGCAAGGTGATTATTTTAATTTGCTAACTGATTAATCATCAGACTTATTAACACTCTCTGCATGGGCTTGGTCGAATGGACCAACCATATGACCAGTTTGTACTCATTATAGTTTTGATACTACTAACTTTTAATCTAGTCAGACTTTCAGCAAACATTACAAGTCTTTTACATACAAAAAATTCAGATTTGTTAGTGAAGTATTTTTAATAAGATTTGTTTGCGACTATATCGAGTCATTTTTGGACTAGTCCGAGATCAAAGTGATTTTTCATGTTAAGATTAAAAATACTTTTCTTCATCTCAAAAATCTCATTTTTGTAATGTCTAAAACTTTCCAAGTACATTTCAAATGTTTTTTTTTCAGTAAAACTTTATATTTTATCTGTTATTTTCTTTACCCTAACTCTATACAAGGTTGGTCAATTTGAATGACCTCGTCACCACCAAACAAAATTGAAATAAATCTAAATTACCCTTTTTTCTTTCTAGAATGACTTCAAATTGTAACAGTATACACCTATGTATACTCAAATTTTATAGTGTTATTGCCTTTTGAACAGTGTCTAACTACTATTTGTGCCATTTTGAGTTGTAAATCACTTGGAGAATGTGTGGCTCATGTCACACTATTGAATTACATTACTTATAAGCTACTCTGAACTGCTCGCATGCGTGCCTCAGGAAAATTTTTATTATTATTTATTTTACCTAATCTAACCTTAACCCTATGGCCACGGGCATCCTTTATTGCTGATGTCACAAGGTTTTAGTGACTTACATTTAAAACTTAATTAAACAATCTTTTGTTTGTTATACCAATTAGTATAGCATAAAATCATAGCTAATAACCCATATTTTAATAGTAGATAAGTTTTAACTTCTTAATTTTATAAGGCAATATTAAAAAAATCCAGAATTTCCCCTAGTGTGAGAAATGTGACATATGTTTTCTAGGCATCTCCCCCTTCTCTATTTCATTCAAAATATTTATACAGTTATATGCAGTTCAAAAATGTTATATAGACCAGTAATTATGTTTTTAGATTTTAATTTAAAATTCACTTTGTTTGTGTACATGTATTTGACATTATGTGTGATACCCATATAGCTACATACAATGAAAAGAACCACAGCTGCCTTAAGCAAAACAAATCTTAATTTTAACAGTCACCATTCCAAATATGTTAATAGTCATAGTCTTTTAACATAAAATTGTAAATTAATCAAAAATACCTAAGAAACATAATGATAAATAAACAGCAAAATAGGACAGAGTAAAAACTAATAGTTCGACTAGAAAAATGAATACAGACTTTCAACTATAAAAAAAAAAAATTACAAGAGAGAGAGTGGGTTATTATCAATAATGTTTTAACAACACTGCTGGTTGATTAAACATACACCCTGGATAAAGGCATCAGACAAATGAATATATAATAATTTAAAATAAACAACAAAATAGAACAAAGTACCAAAAACACTTCAGTTAAAAAATTAACAAAAAGTTAAAGGAGACACACTGCAGCTGTGAAAAGAATCCATTGTTTAAAAATAATACTTCTTTAACAACTTGTATACTAGGCATTCAGTACATTTTACTGAAGCAAGGCAACCATTAAATATACAACCATACATACATCACTAAATTTGTCCAAAATTTCCTCTTTCCAGACAAAGGGAAGTTGTCACAGTGGAAATAACTAAATGAACTGCATGAAACTTAGAACAAACTTCTTAAATAGTATCCAGTTTTGATATAAAAAGCTAAAATAATTTTATTCAGTTTTTCTTTCATTTCTTATGTTTTAAAATTTCCAAATTGATAAAAACATTAAAAAACACTTCCTTTCATTTCAGAACTTAATTCTTTTTTTTTTCAGTTTATCAGAAAATTCCATTTTATACATCTAATCAATTTCAATTTGATAGATACTCATTAAAATATTTCTTTTGATACTTTACTTTGCCAGTTGCAGTAGTTTCTATTTCTGGCTATAAGTTGTAAAACACCACAAAGACCAACAAAAGACTTATTGGTGACCCAGGACCTGACCATTTAAAATAGTAATAAGCCACACTAACAATATTCTTAATCAAGATCAAGTGATATCTAAGAGATACTTTCTTTTTAATAAATTATAACCTATTTACGTGAAATGTTTGAATTTAATAAACTTAACAACAATAATAATCAATAAATAAGGATTTGAGTCACTGGGTTATTGCCTTCTGTACTCTAAAAACTAGTAAGACTTATTTGATGTCTTTTCGCAGGAGAAAACTTCTGTAACATCCAAATAAATATAATTTAACCAGAACATTTTCAGGAATGGAAAAGAACTTCCGAATCAGTGAGAGTTCTCCATGGCTAGGAACTCCTGTACTCTACTCCATAAAAATAAAAAGAGAATGGGAATTCTGGGGAAAATGCCCTAATCCCTGTCAGTCCTTCAGTCCAGAAAGATCTTTTGCTGGAGATAGTGCAATGGGTGATTTCAAAATCCAATTTTGAAAATCTAGCAAATGCCAGCCATGGAAGCAGACAAAACACACCCCCAATCCTGGCTCTTTCCATGACAGTCCACGGAATAGGTAATGTCTGGATTGGACAAAAAATTGAATATATATATACCATGAGTGGTCTTGTGGAACACTCCATCTCACAGTGGGCATATATGGAACCAGGGTGGATGGTACAAGCACTTTCCGATATGCTGGCTCAATGCTGATTTGGGGAAATAAGTATACTCTGGGAGGCAACACCAGTCACCTGGCAGGATCCTATAAAACACAAAAGGGGCTTTGAAAGAGAAATAGTATTTATTATTCTCAAAGACAGTAGGATGATAGAAGAATGTTGACCTGTGGAAGCAAAAAATCAACAGGAGATAAACAGCCAGAACATATATGAGAGTGTCCACATGTCTGCCCGGAGGAGCTCATCCTAAGGCCAAAGGAAGAGATATAAGAGAAAGGTGACAAATTGAATGCAAAGAAATACAAAATAGTCTGCAAGCATTCCCCATGCAAAACAAATATACCATCAAGAGAGGTAACAGACCCAGCCAGTAAGGGGAGAAGGAAAAAGAGTCCATGGAAAAAAGGAGGTCCATGAATTAGCACACTGGAAGCCAATATAAGTTCAACAGATGAGAGACAGAAGGGAGATAAAAAAGAAGTATAAGCAACCTCCTGAGCAATTAAAGAAAGAAGTGCAGTACAAAAGGGTGCAAGAAGCACCTACAGGATAGACATCTGAACAGTGGTAATAGTAGATGAGGCGGAATTATGCCAGGATAAAGATATAGTACAAAAGACAGGACACCAATGGTTTGAATGGGGGTGCACCATTAACATTTCAGACAGGCATGGGAGCAGGGTGAAGAGGATGGAAGAGAAAGAACAAGCAGAAAAGAAAACACTCCATGGCACCAGGAAAGTAGAAAAACCATGGACAAGGCTTCCCAACAATTAGTAGAGGTAAAGACTGACACATCAATGACGAACAGTAAAGGAAAAAAAAAGGCAGAAAGGTGGTCACAGGATGACAAGAAAATCCCCACATTCACTGATAGAAAAAGGCAGCAGAAGGAGGACAAGAGGAGTGATACAAAAGCAAAAAATTCAGACTGATGGGTGACAGATTGGGCAAGTTCTATCTGCACAGAGGAGGAAAGATAACCCTCGATGAAGAAGGAATGTGCGAATGTGAAGCAAGAGAGAGTGAAGAAATTCAGGAAAGGTTAAGTTAGGCAAAGAAGCACAAACAATAGGACTAAAGAAAGAAAGTAGTGTGTAATGATGAAGGCCAGAAGGATTAAACGAATAGGGGAATGGGCATATAGAAAATGGTGAGACTAGGCCAGGCTAAGAAACTCAAAAGTGCAGAAGGATGAGGAATAATGGGCCATAAGATAGGAAGCCTGGAGTTGTGAAGGGTGGCAAATTTATCCAAAAAGGGTTTGACCAACCAAGAGCAAATCCCACAAAAGACCTGAAATGGAGAAACTACTCTGTCAAGAGAATGCAGACTGGTTGAGAAAGTGGTCCATCATCAAGATATAAGCTCTCAGCAAATAATAGGCGACAAGATCAACCTGATGTGAATAGACCCAGAGTTGTGTGTCTCACACTCAAATGCAAAGGGACCTGGAATAGAAGCCTCGTGGATGATTGGTGCAAGAAATGACCATGTAAGAAACTGAGTGGAACATGACCAAGCGATCCATCAATAGGGATAATAACATGCCCAAAGAATAGAGGATCAAGTCTGTTGATGTGACCAGCAATGAAACATCAGAAGTCCTGCCCTCAACAGAGAGGGAAGTGTTGAAGGAGGGAGAGATTCTGTGTGAGAGGCAGGTAGGTGAGTGCAGGAAGTAGTATGAGCACAGTCCAATTACCAAGAAAATACCCCCAGTAGATGCCCACCAAAAGGAAAATGGACCCCAAAAATGAAAACCATGGGTGTGTAGAGTCCATAGTTGGAGAAACACTATGCTTTCTCCAAAGGAATGAGGGGTATTAGAGAAGCCAGAGTCTCCAAAAGCAAAAGAGAGGACAGGCCGAAAAAGGTGTGTTGGAAGGTATTTGACACACTAACCATAGAAACCACAGATTGTAGATGAGGATGGAGGGAAGAGAAAAGATGTGAGAAAAGAGGCCAAGGTTGAGAAATGGAAATTGATTGTCAGCAGGAAATGAAACCAATAGCAGGAGAAGAGATATGTACCCAAAGAATTGTACATGTATGAAAGTAAGTGGAGTGATGAACTAGACTACCAGTAGAGGGGAGATGAGAAAAATGTGAAGGCCTGGAATCCATAATGGGAAATTGAGAGGGAGAAAGATCTAGACAAGAAAAAGGAGTAACAGACAAGATCAAGAGCAAGGGGAAAAAAACCAGGGAAGATATAGAGGACAGATGTCTTATGACAACAGTCCAAGGATCATCATAAAAGACATCTGGACAAAAAATGGGAGTGAGATGAAAAAGAGGTACACAGAGAGAAGGAAGGAGTACAGAAAAGTGGAAAATAACCTGGCCCAACAGTAGGGGAACAAAGCACAGAGAGATAAAGCAGAAGAAGTGAGACAGAGAAGAGAACAAATGCCCACAGAAGCCACCACAAACATGAAAAAGTGCCTCACATAAAAGGGTGAATTGGAAGAGGGTATACAAAAGGGTAGAAAGAAAACGACAAAAACGTGAAGATGGGGAATCAGAAGTGAAAGAGAAGGTAAGGGGCACAATTTCCCTAGCTGGCCAGATAGATACCAAAGACATGAAACTGAGAAAAGGAGAGTAAGATTACAAATCGGGACAAAATGAGTTATGCACATGTGGGGGATGAGGCATTTGGGTGTGAGAAGAGAGCTGTTAGAGAAAGAAAAGATCATAAACCCTAATAAAGCTGGGAGAAGAGACAAGATAAAGTGAGAAAATGAAGATAATAATAATGAACACAGGCAAAAAATAAGGAAAGGAACAAACCTGAGACTGAAATCCAGAAAGAGATTGAAATATTAAGGTTATCTCATGAATGGTAAATTACTACCCAAAGCAAGTCAGGTGAAGGACATAGTCCAATAGATCACTCCCAACTGTTGAGAAAGAAATTTGGCTGACAGGATGGGAATAAGAGGCCCATTAAGCATGTGGTGATCCCCAACATGTTGAAAAATGGCTGCAATGATCCTGACAATTAACGAGTCTCCAGAGCCATAGACAAAATAATGTGTAGGAGGGAACCAAATATAAATCACCATCTTTTGAGAATTCATGATGAAAATTAAAGCTTTTGAATCAAAAGCTAAAGAAAACAAAAATCAAAGTTTCCTTAATGATGCAAAGCTCATAAAATTGAACACAAAACAGAAAATTTACACACATTTGTTCAATACAGTGTTGGGGAAAAAGAGTGAATTTCTCGAGTGCAAATGCATAGGAGGAGTTATTGTGCATGGAGGTGTGTTGCCCTCCTATTAGTGGAGGGCATTTGCTGCATGGTGACATTATTATGCAGTAGCACAATTCATGAGAAATCTCATTAGGTTATGTTGGAGTTCACTAAAGGCTAGTGGCATGCAAATCTCTAAGGCAGACACGTACGGACAATAGCTAAACTGTGTGCAGAAGTATGGTATCCTCTCAGAAAATTACAATAATTTATCCTAAACAGCATAAGGTTCATAACAGGTTACACCCGTTATTATTTTATTTTGTTAATTCATTGCTCTTTGAACTGTGTCTAACTATCAATCCCACAATACAGGCTTTAATCATATGGCAGATGCATATCTCAAGTTATAATATTGAATTACATAATGTACAAGCTTCTCGTGGGCATACTTCATGGAGAAATTTGTTAATATTATTTTTTCATTATCTAACTTTATCCAATCTAATAAGTTTCTAATGAAAATAAAAACAATTTTATAACTTACTTTTGGTCTATTGTTTTATTTATGTCAGTCGCCATTAAAACTTAACCTTATTCTCTTGTAATAATAGTAGTAATACATAAAATACTTTTTATTTCAAATGTGCAATTAAGAACACAAAATAATAACATGCACAAAACAACAATGTCCTATAAGTATTATAATTTAACTGGTTTTCTAACTAAAGTATGTGTCTTAAAATAATTCCCTTAGTTGGTCAATCTGACCTCAGCAATAGCAACTTCGAATCTAATAGCCAAATAATTCAAAAGCTATCATGAGAACAAGCTAACATTATACATCATCTGGTAAATTAAAACAGTCTTTCAATTGGCCATAAAGTATGTAATAGCAAACATCAAAGAGAATTACTGACATTTTGTAAAAGGATGCAAGAGAAGGGAAGTGGGTTTGACTTTTTGGTTTATACCTTGTAAACAAAGAAGAATGGAAGCTATTAAAATTAGACTATGCCTTAGTAATTTAATACTATAAATGTGTAATTTATGTACTCAAGATATTATATAAGGGTGATGAAAAAATATAAAATGGACAAATCAGAGCAAATAAATGCCATGATACAGACAAATGGAGCTTGAGAATGTATTTAAATATTTCCTTTTGAAATTAAGAAATTATATCTTACATAATATTAGAGTTTGATTTATTAACTATGTTTTGATGCCAAGTTTATTCACAGACATTGATAATAAACTAGTTTATTTAAATTTTGAATGTTACTCTGTAAAAAGAAATTTTATCTGTAATTTTATCTACTCACATCAAGAGAGTTAATCTATACTCCAAAGTTGGGTTACCACAAAGCACAAACACATCATTTAATTTCCACCATTAACACCACCCATCACTAAACTGTACCTTTATGTGTTGTGTTACCAGAAAGTACACACATATTATTATATTTTCACTACTTACAACATTCAACACTAATCTGTAGCCTTAAGTGTAAGGTTAGCAATAAGCACACATACATCACTAGACCTGACCATCTTACACTATCACTAACCTGTGGCCTTGAAACACCAGCTGGGACTCCTCTACTATTTTCCAGATTCTTATGGTGCTGTCTCGACCACCTGAAGTAATGGCTCTCTCTCGTGTTAAACTGTCAATAGCTGTTATGCCATCCTGATGACCAAATCTACAACATATAAGAAATGCTGCTAATGTAAATAAATTAAAAACTAATGTAAGTCAATGTGACAAATCTATGGATGATAATAAACATAAACCATTATCAGTTGTGGAATAAGAATTTGATACAACTGTTAACCCTTTCCATAAGGGTCACGGGTGAAAGGCATGTCATTGCATTTGTTGACTCGCATTCAAAATTTTATTGAACTACTATTTCATGAATTTATGTCAATAAGTTTGGTATCAAACTGTAGATTATAATTCAAATTTTAGTACTATATATTACTCAGTTTCTTAATTTAAAAGCAAATATTAAAAAATACAGATAAACATCGATTTTTGTGTGTCACTTGGTATTGTGAGTGCAGCACTGGTTTAAATTAGATGTTTGTGATGTCAAAATACTAAGTCTATAGTTTCATATGAATTAGGAACTCAAATTAACGATATGGACAAGCTAGAATAACAAATAAGAGTCTCTTATCTTTTCAATTTGCTAAGATATTGCTCATGTAACTAAAACACAGCCAAGACAAGTTACTTTGTACAAACCAAATATCAGTTTTATATTATTTGATACAGTAACATGAGTGCACGTGAGCCACGTCATTGTAACTTCTGTATTGTTAGCCAAGCACGGCTGAAAGGTCAGTATAATAAAAATAATATATAAATATATATAAATGTATAATGTTATAAAATTTAAGCTATTTAGTCTAAACATTTATGTTTTTGTGCTATAATTTGAGAGGCATAATTTATATATATTTCCTAATTTTTTATGGTGGTTACGAAATCAGTTAAATCAACTAAACCCGTACAGAGAATCGTTACTGAAAATAACAGATAAAATAAAAAGTTTTTTCTTAAGAAAAGTTTGATAACTATCTGGACATTATAAAGATTTCACAAGTACGAAGGAGGTTTAGGATTAAGATTGTAGGATTACTGAACTCAAATCTAGTATTAGATTTGGTATTCCTGGCTCTCCCCTAGTGAGATTAAACTTGGCACACATGCTCATTTAGGTTACCATGGGCAGGTATCCTTATGTTTTTTTCAGACAAGGACAACCCTTTGGGGTAGTTATATAAATAACTGTAGATAGTGGAAGAACTTTATTGGTCACTAGAATTTGTAACTTTAGAAAGACAACAATTTGATATAATGTACTATACAACTGAAATAAATTACAAACAGATATAATTTACAGAATGTGAACATATAAGTAACACCTCTGAGATCACTCACAAAGTTTCTACATATGCCATTTCATCCAAGTTCCACACCTTCACTGATCTGTCTCGTGAACCACTGAAAAGCTGATGACTACCTTTACGAAAAGTAAGACCCTGAAAGTAAACACATTTTTAACTGGTTTTAGAAAGAATGACCCTGAAAATAATCAGCATTAAAGAATTATAATGAATACTATTTTTTGATATTAATAATGTTCAGTTTTCTTCACAAAACAAAGTAAATTTAAGATTTAATACAAGAGAAATAATTTTCTGAAATGTGTCTTTTCAAAGCATGAAAAACTATAGCTGATAACTAATTTTTAAAATTAAATTAAATTAATACTTTTATAATTACGATAATCCAAAGTAAGATTACAGAATAGCTTTAACAGAATATTTTCTGAAAGGCTTCTTGGAAAGAAAAAATTCATGAATCAAACTATTGTTTTTAAGACATTATAATGCATGCTATTTTTTTAGATAGTTTAGTTTTTCTTACAAAAAAAATAAATTTAAGAGTTAATGTCAGTGAGATTATTATTTTCTTTTCAAACTTGTATCGTCAGAAAGCATGGAATATGATAACTGACAATGGGATCGTTTTTTCTTTTTTATAACGTAGCATTTGGAATAGAGTCCATAAAATGAATTAAGCATCAAACTTAAGTTGATCACAATAGCTAAATTTCAAACAATTCAGTTTGGTTTAATAGTTAATCAGATTGAAACATTTCTTCATTTTGAAAAGCATTAGACTGCTAACAAATTTTTAACATTCTTTAGTTCATACAAAAAGAAACAGATAAACAACATTCCATTTCTGATATTCTTTATTACATACAAAAAAGAAATAAACATCATGTTTTTTGATATTATTTAGTTCATCCAAAAAGAAACAGATAAACATCATTCATCTTCCTAACATTCTTTAGTTTACACACCATTAAAGAGATAAACAGCATTAATCTTTCTGACATTATTTAGTTCATACAATAATTTCTCACTAGCTGTATGTTACTGTTTATAAAACCACACGAACAAGGAATTAATAGCACTGATGACAAAATCTATAAAAAATATGTACAGGTTTAAAAATGAAGAACCAAAACTACACAACTTACTGAGACTGCATCTCGATGACCTTTAAATGTATGAATTAGTTCCATGGTTTCAGGGTTCCAGATATGAATTATTTTGTTTTGGCAGCCAGACGCCTGTAATGTCAAAGCAAACTTGGCTTAAAAAGACTCATATTATTTTATTGTTCATTTGTCATAAGATTTCAAAATTTTGTTATGAGACATTGTTTTAAAAAACCATTAAAAATACTACCTTTCATCTTCGAATTTCAATAATCTATTGCTCATCAGAAAGTTACTTTTTATATATCCAGTCAGTTTGAACGTGAATGATATTTATTAACATATTTCTTTGCTGATTGCAGTAATCTCCATTTCTGGGCATAAATCATCAAAAACATGGCAATAACTGACAAATATTTATAGGTGACCTCAGTCCTGACCTTCCAAAATGGTATGAGGTTAGGCTAGGTAACAATATTCTTAGTCAACATCATTATATTTAATATATATATATATATAGTTTCTTTTCAATAAGCAATGCATTCTTTTATTTATATGTGCAATTTTAATAAGATAAACTTACAATAATATTCAATAAATAAGGATTTGAGTCACTGGAACACTTTATCATTGTCTACTGTACTCGCTAAACCTAACTAAGCTTACTTGATGTCTTTTCATGGATGAAAATTTCTGTATGTTTTAATTAAATGTATTTTTAAATGAAAACATTTTCAGGAATGAAAAACAAGTCTGAGTAAGCTATAAAGTATTCCCAATCTATGGTCTGTTCCAAAGTTTTCTAAGCTTCCCATTAGATTCCATTGTTCTTCTCAGCAGAAGTTCCATCTAGTCACTTTCCCATGAAACCATAAATTACTTTTCATACCATATTATTCACTCTACACTGATGTAACTATTATTATTACCTTATCTAACCAATGATATTTAAACTATTAGATGACAATATTTTTAAAAATGTTACAAAACAGCAAAAGTAGAATGCAAATTGCACAATACCTCGCAAAATGCTAACTATAAACTTATGTCACATGCATGAACCCAACATGGCAACTATGAAACAACACTGTCAGACATGTCACTCTTTTAGAATTTTCTGCATTGGGCCACAGGAAAACTTTCTTGAAGTTTAGGTGGTCCATGTTAATAAAAAGGCTGAAAAATGCTGGTTCAGATCACATACCATAAGTGTGAGGTAATAAAAAATGAAAATGAAAGTCTGTAGTAATAAAAGTAGTGAAAAAAAAATAAGGAAAATAACATAACAAACAAAACATTGATAATCATGTTCTCATGGGATGATAGTTCCTTAACAAGTATAAACTTATGCTTTGAAATGGGCAGAAAAATTCTAAAGTATTGATAAAAGCATTGTTCACAGGCAACCTTATTAGAGCTGTAAAAATGAGAGTTTATGTATATTTTTAAATTACATTAGAATATCATAAAGCATAAATTATACAACATTTTTCGGTTCAAAATTGTTAAAATAGCTACATTTATTAATTTTTACTTCAAATTTTGAAACTTAATATGCAGGTATCCAATCAACACTGGAAAGGTGCTCTGTGGTATGTATAGGGTTAAAAGAACTCTGGTTCAGTATCCTAAAAGTTGGGAAAAATTCATGAATCAAACTACGGCTTTTTCAGAAATTATAATGAACACTTTTCTTTAGATAATAATAATAATTGCTTAGATATTTCAGTTTTATGCATACAAAAACAATGAGTTAATATCAGTGAGATTATTTTCTTAAGTTTGTCTTTGGAAAGTATGAAAAACTGCAATTGACAATAGTTTTTTTGTAATCCACCATTTTAAAAAGGGAATTTGGAAAGAGTATATTAATTATTATAAAATGAACACAGAGAAACATAACAATATTTTCTCTTTATGATAGTTACTGAAACTCAACATTACGATTCTAAGCATCATTTTTCAAAAACCAGAAAAAAGTTATTTGAATAATTCTACTTATATTGAGACAAAAATATGCATTAATACAAATGTTTAAGATATTTCGGTAACACAAGAAAACTCAGAAAAACAGAAAAAAAATTTAAATGAATGAGAAGTTTGAATTAACTTTAAGTAAATCATGGTTTTTAAATTTCAAAAAATTCAGTTTTGTTTAATACAGTAATACCCCATTTAGCACTCAGGAAAGGTTCCTGAGAAGAAATTTCTAGCATTGTTTCTTACTTGTGAATGACGTATATATGCTTTATTATTTAGGTACTGGTAAATTTAATGTAAATTACTCACTATAATATTGTCATCACTGAAAAAATGCACATTTTTATTATCCTTCAATCTTCTATGTGTACAGAGCCATCAAATAGAAAATCAGACCCCTCCTTCCACGTCTACCTATCACATTCTTTCTTACATTTACAACTATATTAGCTATAACCAATAGACAGGCAAGGTTTTCATCTATCAAATGATGTATTATATTACATTGTTTTCTGTACAGAGATTTACAGATTGCTTCCAAAGAAAATGTTTTTTTCCCACGAAAATGATATTGTGTAGATGGATGATGTTTTAACAGCTCATACTGCATCACAAAAAATGCCAGAAAAATTGTGATATTTACCGGACATTGTCTACTTTTCCATGTTATTATTCTACGTTCATTGTTGTATTATTTTATTAAATAAAAATTATTTAGTGCACTGATACCATCAGGATGAAAAAGTAGTGTTCAAAGAGTTATGGATTTTCATAAATTTTTTTCTGTTGTGAAAAAAAAAATTGCTCAAGGAGACAAGAGCTCTATAACAAATCAGCTTAAAGTGGGGTGGTGCTAAGCAGGGTCTTACTGTATATGAAAAACATTTAACTGTAACAAATTTCTCGCAGTCTACAGTTTGCACACAAAGAAACAGATAAACATAATTATTTTTCTAACATTCTTTAGTTCATACAAAAAGAAAAAACAGCACTAATCTTACTAACATTTTTAGTTCACACAGAAAGAAACAAACATCAATATCTTTCTAACATTCTTTAGTTCATAAACAAAAAGATAAACATCAATATCTACTGACATTCTATATTTTGCACACAAAGAAACAGATAAATATAATTATGTTTTGACATTCTTTAGTTCAAACAAAAAGAAACAAATAAACAGCACTAATCTTTCTAGCATTTTTTATTCACACATAAAAACCTGATAAACATCATTATCTTTCTGACATTCTTGAGTTCAGACATAAACATCATCACTCTTTCTAAATCTTTAATTCATACACAAAAAATAGATAAAAAACATTAATATTTTTAACATGAGACTCTAGTTCAAAGATAAAGAAATAGATAAACATCATTAATCTTTCACACTTTTCTTACTTAATACACAAAAAAACTTTAAGCACCATTAATTTCTCCAACTCTTAATATCTTTTTTACAAAGATTAAGAAAACATCACTAAACTCTCCGACATAACACTGATTCTTACACAAGTAAAAATATTTCAAAGCTAATAAAAGAAAAGAAAATGTGTATTAGAAAGTTAAAGTATGAATATTATAGATTTACCAGAAATTTTGTATCTGAGGAAATAGCTAAACAGAGCACGTGAGCTGTGTGTCCAACATGACGATCATCTGTCCCTTTCCTGCCACCAGATATCACCTTCACTTTTTTTCCTGTGATTATGTTCCCTAGTCAGAGAATAAAATTCAGCAATATAGTTTCCTAAGTTAGTATTATTACAAAAAAAGAACTTTAAGAATGGAATAAAATCAAGACCATGTTCTTATTAGACAGTGATAATAACAGTATACTTTAATAGCACCAAAACTACATAAATGTGTACTTAATAAAATAATTCTATGTTAATTCACATTTAATATGATAGGTATTTGCATGCAACAGCTTTGTATTAATGTGTTTAACATACAACTAAGTAATGGAACTGCATAACTTAATGAATTAATGCTGTGACTTTAGTAGAAACGTTGTTGGTTTAATACTTATTCATACCTAGTCATTGTTCGTTGAGAAACAGACTTTACCTCATATTTGTTTCCATTTACCTGACTGTAAAATGGGCTGATTGCCGAGGGTTAACCTGTGATGGTTTGTTTGTTGTCAAGCGCAAGGCTATATAATGGGCTATACATGCTCTAATCACATGGGTATCAAAACCCAATATTTAGCATTATAGGTCCTTATACTTACTACTCAGCTACTGTGGGACCAGCTACGATGGACTGACATTCCATCCAGGGGGAATGTGAAAACATCTTAATTTCTTTGTGCTACAAAAATCTGGAGTTAAGCATGTCTTATGTGCCTTTAGAACACAGAATATATTTAACTTTAGCTTCTTATTAACCCTATCATAACAGTTCATGTATCAAAGGCCATGTCATCGCATTTGTTAACTTGCATTCAAAATTTTATTGACAAGTCAACTATCTATCACTGAAAAGTGCTGTCATTATTATCTAAAGTAGAAGGAGGGGTCTGGGGTTCCTATCCAATATTGGTCAACCAAAATTGAATTTTAAGTATTTCAGGACAGCTAAATATTGTCTTTGGAGCAATATTAACTTAAAAACTTGTTTCAAATTAAGCTCATGTGGTTCTTTTCTATATTTTCCATACATATGATACTAGAAATTATAATAAAATGGCCACATGAAATACTGTGTAGCATGTTTAGGCTAATGAAAGGAAAATTGGAGCAAATCATTCCCTAGGCGTGTAAGCCCATTACACCATCACCTTAACTAAACCATTTAAAGAGTTGCATAAGCCAAAATAATTTTAATAAAAGAGCAAGCTTGGTCCCATTTCATTTATCATAATGAAGACTTATTTGATCTGTGTAAGATAGAATCTAATGTGTACATTTTATTCAAAACAAAATAATTAGATCTGGGTCTATACATGCACACACTTTTTGCTGCTGTTGTAGAATATTCAATGCAAGTAGTCGGTAATGGAAAATCTACATTTTTTGAAGGGGATCTGGATATACAACTTTTATGGGAATCACACTTATTTACTATTTTACATGGACTAAACTGCATTTTGTTATCCTAGTATTAGAACATTCAGGTAAGAAAAAAATCAGAAATCCTATTTATAATTACACATTAGTATAATTGCAGGCTGAATTGAAAATTTAATGAAATACATCTTGTTTCTTTGCAAGTAGTGTTTAGTATTTTGATAATTTCAAATATTTCAGAAAGTCACCAAGAACCCTTCAAACTTCTTTTAAGATTTCATTAAAAACAAACATTTTCACAACCTGCACAAAAAAATAATTTAAAATTAATTTCATAATCAAGAATAACAGTAACACTAAAGGGAGATAAATGAATCGATCAATATCCTGTGAGTATGTTTACAAATAGTAAGTGCAAAAACTGATACTAACGCTGGTTTATGTCACAAACGAGCTGGTAAGATTGTATTTAAGTCAAAATTAGGGATGAGGTTATCAATTCTATAAATCTAATAGTTGCTTTGCAAAAATAGCCAGGTCTTGCCCTCTTAGCATTTTGACAGCACTGACTAAAGTTCAACATCTTTTTATAAGTAAAGACCAACTACTGTGCATTGTTAATGTTTAACATCTTTCTATAAGTAAAGACCAACTACTGTGCATTGTTAATGTTTAACATCTTTCTATAATACAGGCCAACTACTGTGCATTGTTGATGTTTAACATCTTTCTGTAAGACAGGACAACTACTGTGCATTGTTGATGTTTAACATCTTTCTATAAGTAAAGACCAATTGTTGGCATTTCTACCTAATAATACTTATTCTAAACAGAACAGTGTGAAACACCAATTTTAATTGGTACAGTAATAATTCTCAAGTCTCTAAGTAATTACATCCAAAAAGTTATAAAACCTACAATACATTAGCAAAACTTGCAGTAATATTAAATCATGAATTAACAAGCATTCAGCATATGTCTAATAGAAGTACCCTAAACTAGTTAGTCAATATTTCAAGCTTCAAAACTGAAAGATCCCTTTTTTTAAGGTTGGCAAAAAGAATAATGGACTTAAAACATTTAATTCACTTCTTTCACCTTGTCTTAATACTTATATTACACTGTTGTGTTCATTTCAGTTTGTGTCTTAGTATTGATGCCACTGGTTATAATCACCTAATAATAAACAGTTGCAGAAAGAACTCAAGTTTCTCAAAAAGCTTGAATTATTTTTTTCTATTTTGCCTTTTCATATGATTATGCTTTGTATTATTTTTTCTTTCATTATAAATATTTTGGATGTTGTTGTTTTGCTTCTGTGATAAGTTATTCAGTATTCTCAATGCTTTTTTAGTTCACAATAATTTATTCAGTATTCTGGATTTTTGTTTCTTTCTATGATAAGTTAGTCCTTACTCTGGGTGTTTTTTTTCTCATGATTAGTTGTTCAATACTCTGGATATATATATATATATATATTTAATTACAAGCTATGGACCTTAAAGTTAAGCTATTTCCAACCACCATAAAGTATTTTTTTTATTTTGTTTCAAGAGATTTGACCATTGATAAACATCTTGTACATTTAATATTAGAATGATTCCAGCTGAACAAGATGACAAACAAACTAACCTGACACAGTTATTTATAAAAGCTTCTTTTTTAAAACAATGAAATATTCCATATGACACTTAAGCAAAAATGGAACATTACTCAGCTTCACATTTTTCTTTCTTAAATAAATTATTAATACAATAAATAATAGTGACTATAAGTTACAAGTTGTTGGTCAAATATTAAACTATTACATGACATTTTTTAATATTTTGCTTAAAAAACATTTTAATAACCTTATCAATAAATACAAATCAAAAAGAAGTTTATGAACATAGAATGAAGCATCTTCATTTAACTCTTTCAGCTCAGGCTTGGTCCCTGGGACCGACCTTGTAACCATTCTATGCTTGTTATAGTTTTCATGCTATAACTTTTAAATTAATAAGTGTATGTTTACAAATTTTGACAGATTATCAGTAAACATTACAATGCTTTCATATGCAAAATTTCAAATTTTTTTATTAAGTCTTAATGTTTGTTAAACAATATCTTTCTCATGCCTTTTTTTGTAACTTCTGTATTTTAGCCAAGCATGGCTGAAAAGTCAATATAATAAAAATATTAAATATATATAAATGTATAATGTCATGAGATTTAAACTATTTAGTCTAAACATTTATGTTTTCGTGTTATAATTTTTGTCATTCTAGAATAAAAGAGGCATAATTTATATTTATTTCCTAATTTTTTATGGTGGTTGCGAGATCGGTGAAATCTACTGATGCCGTACAAAGATTAATTACTGAAAATAACAGATAAGATATAAAGTTTTTTCTTAAGACACATTTGGTTTGTGCAAAGTAACTTGTCTTGGCTGTGTTTTAGTTACACGAGCCATATCTTAGCAAATTGAAAAGATAAGAGACTCTTTATTTGATATTCTAGCTTGTCAATATTGGTAATTTGAGTTCCTAATTTATAGGAAACTATAGACTTAGTATTTTGACATCACAAACATCTAATTTGAACCAGTGGTGCATTCAAAATACCAAGTGACACACAAAAATCGATGTTGATCTGTATTTTTTAATA
>NW_013669365.1:25319-26198 GCF_000517525.1 Limulus polyphemus
AAAAATAAAAAGCTTATCTTCTTGATTCGTAATGGACCTTAAGTTACAGCATTCTATTTCAAATGATAAGAAGAGAATAGTTTTACTTCTATTCTGGCAATGAAAAGATACAAAACTAAAAATTTTCTACTTACATTTAATAAGAGAACAATCTTTTGAACCAGTATATACGTGTTGACTATCTGGGGAGATGACCAGACAGGTCACTGGTAGCTGATGACCTCGCAATACTCTTAAATCATCCAAGTTAATTGTTTCCAACTAGAAGAGCAAATAACTGTCACTGATATTTTGATCAAACTGTACATTTCCAAATATCAAACTTACCAAAAATACATTTTTACTCCACAGATACAGTCAAAATTAGTAGAAATGTCAAGAGAATAAACTTTAGTAATAATTAGAAAAGATGTAATACAACAACAAGGTACATTGAATCTGTGGTACACCATGAGGTAATAGAAACAACAAATTACTGGTAAGTAATTAAAAGAAAAAAAAATCCACTAAATTCAAGGATGGAAAAATAAAAAAGGTAAACCAAAATCACAATAACAGAGATGAAAAATAACAAGAAGTACGAAAATCATGGTAAGATAGATTAAAAATAACATGAAACAATAAAATCATAGCAGAGATGAAAGTGTCCCTTTCCTAAAAATCCTGAAAATAATCGAAGCCAAGTAAGGGGGGTCTGGCACCCAAAATCCAGCATTTTGATGCCTTTTAGTACTTAAAATTCACTTAAACAAGTTACCCCATTTTTCTTACATCAATGATTAACAAATACATGTGAGAAATATCAAATCTGATTCCCCTAGTTCTTTGGAATTCATAATTTTCACTATTAGATGCCAAAACTTATATAAAGTAATGCTT
>NW_013669365.1:26219-63053 GCF_000517525.1 Limulus polyphemus
ATTGCTAAAAATAAATCAGACATATATTTATTGTAAAATCAAACTCATTCGCTGAATGTAAACAAACCGTGCGATTGCATAAACGCTTATCTATGGCATGGAACACCAAAATCCGATAAATAATTTTAAAAAATGTGTTTCTCCGGAAAAAAACTGGAGGTTTTCTGGATTTGTTTAGAAATATCCGGAAGACTTTCATTATTATCATAGTAAGAAAGTTGAAAGAATAAGGTTCACATACTCAAGGATGGATAAAACAGGGTATTTATGTACAAGTTTCAAACGTTTATCATTACATGTACACTGTACTACACTAAGATCAGGGTAATCATTATTAAAGTTCCCACTGAATATCACTAAATCTATATTGTACTCATTAACTCTGTCATCATGGGCTTTGTCAATTTGATTGTGTGTGTGACCACAAGTTTCCATACTGTAGCTTTAAATAATGTTTCTGTATCTTCCAAAATCTGGCAAGCTTTCAGTAAACATTACAAGTCTTTAGTACTAAAAAAAACTAATCTTTTAATTAAGAATTTTTACTAAAAATATGTCTGTAAATAGAGGGAGTAAGAGTACTGATTGCCCCAAGTGCAAAGTGATTTTCAAGATTAAAAATACTTTTCTTTATTTTAAAATTGTGAAATTCTATTTGTGTAATCACTAAAACCTCCTAAATAAATATCAAACGTTCTTATTAAGTAAAACTTTATTTTATCTGTTATTTTTTCTACCCTAACTCTATATCCATTTGGTCAGTTTGACTGATCTCATAACCATTATGAAAAATATGAAATAAATCTAAATTTCCCTTTTTTTTTGTAACATGAAACTACAATTATTTATCCTAAATAGCTTAAAGCTTGTACCACCATACATCTCTTTATACTTAATTTTATTCTTTCTTTGCATTTTGAACTGTGTTTAACTAATAATCCTGCCACACAAACTATAAATCTCTCAGCAAATGTGCAGCTGACATTACTGTATCATATTAGATAACACACAATATGCTTGCAAGCATCCATCATGAGGAATTTTTAGTATTACTATTATTTTTCATTATCTTAACTAAACTAACCAAATAACTTTCTAATTTTTACAGTTTAGTTACTTTTATAATAATAAGTAAAGAATACACACAAAAAACAAGAGATATAATACTTACCTGGGTCCTCTCATTTTTGTGTGGTCAACTGTTGATAAAACTTAAGCCTACTTTTTTATACTAATGATACTACTACACTAAATAATCTTTGTTTAATTAAACACTGCATCTAAGAACACAGAATGGTAACATGTATAAAGCAAACAATTTTTTTTATAACTTTTATAATTTTTCTGGCTTTCTAACTATACAATAAGAGCCTTTAAAAATTCTGCTAAGCTTGTTAATGTGAATACCATAAAAAAAGTTTCAAACTGGAGGTGAAACAGAATTTTCTGTATAGAAAACAACATAATATAAATATCATTTGATAACTTAAAACTTTGGCTTTCTTTTGATTATAAATAATATAGTATACAACGTAAGAGAGAACTATTGGCAATTTGTGAAAGAGAGGACGTGACAGGTTGGCATGGCAAGTTCATCTATTTTCTAGTTTATGACTCAATAAGCAAATAAGATTGAAGGCTATAAAGATTTTACAATGCATTTACTTAGGAAATGAGAGATCTTTTGTAACTAATCAATGAGATCTGTGAGAATGGGACCTCCTTTGACAGTTAGAGGGATGGACTTAATTTGCCTGATCTACAAGACTGGCAAGAAAAGCAACCCAAAAAAGTATGGAAGAATAATGTTATTTAACACTCACATACTGGCTCAAAAAAAGAAGGCTAATTAAGGAAAACCAAGTAGGATTCAGGAAAAATTATGCAACAAGAAACAACATTTTTGAGTTGAATACATTAATCAAAAATAAGATAAGAAGAAGGGGAGGAAGATTGTACACATGGTTCATTGACTTTAGAACAGCTTTTGACAAGGTGAATAGGAAGAAGCTATATTAAAAGATCTGGAAATGGAGATTACCAGAAGAACACACAAAATGATTAGAAGTATTTAGAAGTAAACAAGGAACATTATCATTTCACCAAGAGAAGGATCAGATATGTTTTAGACTTCAAAAGGAGTGATACAAGAATGCCCATTAAGCCCAGTGTTATGCAGTATTTTTATCAATGAATAGGAAGATGAATGGATCACAAGGAATGTTGGGGAAACTGTTATTTGAAATAAAAAATAACTGAGAAAACATTGTTGCATTGGCCGATTGTAGAAACCATATGAGAGAAAAGGTTAAAGCTTGGGGAAAATATGTGGAAAGAAATCATTTGGATATTAAGCTGGAAAAATTGAAGATGAGGGTATTTTGTAAAGGAGGGAAGCTTAGTAAAAAAACAAGGGTCAGCCTATCAAGGTGGTTAACAAATACAAGTGCTTGAGAGTTTGGCTTTCAACAAAAAACGTTTCCACGGAACACATTAACTCTTTCCACATGGGCTTGGTCGAATTGACCGACCACGTGACCATTTTGTATTCATTTAAAGTTGTTTTAGTTTTGATACTACTAACTTTTAGTATAGTATGTGTATCTTCTTAATTTGGCAGACTTTCAGTAAATATTAAAGTATATTACATACAAAAAATCATATTTTTAGTGATGTATTTTTAATAAACTAAAAAAAAAGATTTGTCCATGAATATATCGTTTTTTTTACTAGTCCGAGTGCAAAGCGATTTTTCATGTTAAGCTTAAAAATTCTTCTCTTCATCTCAAAAATCTAAAATTTCATTTGCATAATCTCTAAACCTTCTAAATAGATTTCAGTAAAACTTTATATCTTATCTGGTACTTTCTCTACACTAACTATATATATGGTGTTAGTCAATTTAACCAACCACATAACCATCATAAAAATTAGGAAATAAAGCTAAATTATCCTTTATTTTGTTCTAGAATGACTGCAAATTGGAATAGGAAAGCTTAATTCTTGTAACAGTATACATCTATTCATATTTATAAATTGTTTTGTTTTAATGACCTTTGAACCATGTCTGACTAGAAATACTCCAACACAAGTTGAAAATTACATGGCACACGTGCAACTCACATTACCATATCGAATAGATTAATGCACAAGCTGCTTGCTTGTGTACCCCAAAGATTTTTTTCCCCCTTATCTTACCTAATAAGTTCTATTTTTTTACATTTTAGTTACTTCTATATTATAAATAAATAAAACAAATTCAAAATAAAAAACCTCATGATCAAATACTCTTTTCAGTAAAGTTATATATTTTATCTGTCATTTTCTCTTCTGTAACATTATACTTTATTCTCTAGGTTGTAAGACAAGTATTCAAAATATAATGAAAATAAAGGTTGCAAAGTGCAAAACAAAATGTATAGTATTGTTAGTATTGATCATATGCAAAGAACTTATGGTCAGAGTTTATAGTTATCACTTTTTCACACTTATTTTCTGTTGTAATTTTAAGAGCTGACTTAGAAACTAGATGAAACAAAATGAATATTACTATTTGTCTTTTTCAGTATGGATCACTAAGTTCCAGAGTAGAATTCCTAAGTTTCTTTTCACACCTATTTCCTATGCTTATCTACTGTTAGTGGCTGAAGTAGAAACCTACCAAATATAAAGCAATGAATCACTGCTCCTTACTTAGTTTCACACCATCAATATCAAATAAGCTCATGCAGTGCAATTCCCAGAATTTTCTCTGCTTTGAAAACACAGTGGGGTAGGATTTATCAAGTTGTTGACAGTATAATGGTGTCAACAACAGTTGTCTAAAATACTATAAAATGTTTATGTTATGACTTTGTAGAAAGTCCAGGCAGATCAAATAAGTTGATAAATGGACATTTCTTACAGAGTCTATTTGAATCCTGGCTCCGAGAACACAATGGGGTAAAATTTATCGGCTTCTTTACAGTACAGTGGTTGCAACAAAACAGTTCTTGTTGCAACCACTGTACTGTAAAAGTGAGAGAAAATATTAATGATATGGCTCTGTATAAAGTTGTATCCGATCCAATAAACTTAATTATTGAATGTTAGTTAACCTCCTGGGTGGTCAGGATTTAGTGTTAGTGTAGGTGTAAAAGTGTAAGTGCTTATGAACATCCTGTTTCCTATATTACCATACTTACACAGTAACCAATAAATGCATATTTTACAGTAATATAAATACAGCCCATTTTGTTTGAGTTGGTATTTTTAGCTTAGCCTTCTTGCATATCAATTTAGAAACAAATTATTCAGTGAGTACTTTTTAATTTGAATGTACAATAATATGTTCTAAAACTTCTCCACTTTTTTCAATTTTTAATACTGGTTTTTTACTGAAACATAATTTATGTACATTTTTCTTGATCTACACACTTGTATGTAAAGATGTTCCTTTCTATGTATTAAGATCAGTTTATCAGTGATAAATTTATTTCATTGACTTTTATAAGCCATTCCATCTTTCTCAAATTACATAAATAAACTTTTCCTGAATTGCCAAGTTTTGTAAAGTTCGTTTTTATTTTACTTCAATGTAAACGAGTAGAAAAATAACACAAGTTCAATAAACAATTATATTCCTCTGTAATAAAGCAAAGTACAAATCTCTAACTCTTAGCACTAGTGTGCCAGTATTTTGTAAAATACAGTAACATTTTGGTAACCATACATGACATATGTATGAATATATATATTATTATTTCCAAATAAATACTTAAATGTCAGTTATTTTTCTTAAAAAATATAACAGTAAATAAAAAATATTTGGAAAACGATAACCTCTACTACTTATGATGCTAGGAAGTTCTTATTTGCACTCATGAGTCGTACTTGCTAAGCCTCGTCCAAATTCACATGTGAAGATGGAAAAATAATAATTTTTGTAGACTTTATATATGCGTTTTGGAATACCAAAAAAATATAAATTACTGTACTGATACTCCAAAAATCCACTGTAATTTACCAGGTTTCCTAACTAAATTGTATTTCGGTCTCAAAAAAATCCAATTTCTGTTCTGTAAATAAATTAGGAAGAATGACAGAATTATGTAGAAGAAATGTAGAGCTTTCGATTGGTTATAAACTTATTGGTATACAAAAGTACAAGAAGATAAGTTCTCTCAAATGATGAAGTGGTGGGAGGAGCTATAATGGTGGATTTGCTAAATATTGAGATATCGCAGCAAACAGAAAAGATAGGAAGTTCTTATTTTATATTCTAGCTTGCTAATATCTGAAATTTGAGTTTCTAATTAATAAGAAACTATACACATTGTATTGTGGGCATCATAAAAGTAATCTGCCCAAACCCAGAAGGCAACATGCCACGTGACTCACAAAAATTGATATTTAGCCTATTTTTTAATATTTACTTTCAAATTAAGAAATCAACTAATTTATAATACTGAAATTTGAATTATAACCTACAATTTGATGCCACACTTACTGACATACATTTATAAAATAAATTTTAATGTAACTCTACAAACGTAATGACATGCCCTCGTACCCCAACCTATGTCCATAGGGTTAGTCAGCACAGTGGAAAGGCATAATGGAAAAACAATACGATATGGAGTTTAATGAGAAAAAGTGGTATAAAAAAGTGGAATAACAAGATATATCCTTTTAAAAGTTTGATTCTAAATGAAAGATGCAAAAGAAAATATACAAAGAGGAATTTAAGCTTAGGCAGAAATACACCCAATTATTTGTGGAGAACTGAAGTGAGAGAGACAAGTATGAATTACGAAGCAGTCAGAAAATGTGTTATTACTATTTTGAAAATGACAGAAGATAGTTAAATCTAAACAGATTTGCTTGAAAGAGATGATGAAATTAATGGACTGTATCAAACAACCAATATGGCTCACTTGTTTTATGAAAGGGTTAAACCAGGTGGGAATTGGTGAAATGATTCAACTCTTGAAGGAAGAAACAAAACTCCTTTGTGAGAGCATTACAAGAGATGCTTCGGAAAATGCTTGAAAAGAAATCTAAGCAATGTAAACTAGAATTGATAATCCAACATACTGAGTTTTATAAAGATATAAAAATTATGCTTTGTCTGAGTAATATCTATATTATATTGAGTATTTTACATTAAGTTCCTTACTTTTCAAAGGGGTGTTAAATAAATTAGATAAGAAGGGAGACCTAGAGAGCAAATGTCACAGTTCTCATACTAAGGGAGATTAAGGATTTTTTAAAGTATTTCCTTATAACATTAAAACTTATATAATATTATAATTTTATTTATTAACTACATTCATATACAATGATAATAAAGTAGTTTAATAAAATTTTGATAGTAACTGTCTAAAAAAGTCATGACACGTGCACACTAACCTGCCCATAACAAGTTAGTTACAATTCAATAAGCTCCCATTGTTTATCACTAAATCTACACTGTACTCCATTAATATTAGGGTGTTTATCAGTAAGTTCCCAATGTGTATCACTAATTTCCCAGTGTGTATACTAAGTGTACATCGTACTCCATTAAGATTAGAGTTTACAGTGTAAATTACAAAGTTTACACCCTATACCAGTAAAGTTCAATGTGTATATAATTAAGTTCATGATATTTGTCACTCAATTCTTAGTAAACTTAGCTAAGTCCATTGTGTTAATAAAAAGTTGGTATAAAACTATGTTTACAAGGTTTATCACTAAATGTAAGTAGTAATTATTTTCTTAATATATATTATTAAGTTGTAGTGTACATAATCAAGTTCACAGTGTGTTACCAAGTTAACAACGTACACCACTCGCTTCAAGGTTTAACAAAAACTAAACAGTGTATGGCTGCAAGTCCTTTATGTATATCAACAAGTTAATAATTTACAGAATCAAATTCAAAAAGTGCATAACCAAGTTACAAATGTAAAAAAAAAAATGTTTATAGTATACACAACCCAATTCAAAGTGTAAAGAGTCACATTTATACGGTAAAAAAAATCAAGTCAATAAATTTACAGAATCAAAACAAAACCCTACAGTCAATCTAAGTGTAAAGGATCAAGTAGTTTATAGTATAAAGAACCATGTTTGGAGTGTAAAAAGTCAAGCTTATAGTACAAATAACCTAGGTTATAGTGTAAAAGCCAAGTTTAGTGTGTAAAAAGCCAAGCTTATAGTGTAAAGAACCAAGTTTATAGTGTAAAAAAGTCAAGTTCACTGAGTACATCACCATGTTTATAAAGAACTAACAGTATTGCCTGCCAATAATCGATAGTTCTATTTATTTTCACTAAAAGCAAAAAAACTCATGTTAACACTTATAGTTCACAATTTCCCATCCATCACTGACTGGAGTTGGATGTACTGTCACTAAAATTTTTAGACTTAAGTTGAAAGAGTTGCGAAATAAACAGTTACTAACTCAGAAATGTGATGAAATGTAAAATGACCTCGAACACATTATACACCAATTCATGTATGTATTTAATTAACATTTAATAAAATTATAGGTATTAAATTATTGAGCATTAAAACCCATGTAAAATAAACTTTATTAATCCATGTACAATAAAAAAATTTTAAAAATAAAAAATAAACTTCAAGAAAATATAACACCTTTAATCATAGTTCTGAGTGTAGAGAAAGTGTGCATATAAGCCATGCATTACTGTATATCAGTAAAATGTTTATGAGCATCATTAGTTAAATAATAAATTGTGACATTTTGGTTTTAAAAAAGACAAACCAAAAACTCATGATTATAAGTTTCAGCTAAAAAAAAAACATTTTGATGATACATTAAAATTAACCACTAAAAAGTGGGACATACAACAGACCCTTAGCTTTTATATATATATATATATGGATATTATTCATTTACAGAGTACATCACAAATTTCATAGTGCACACCACTAAGTGCGTAATGCAGTGCTTTCCAAAGTAGGTGTCACGACACCTTATGGTGCATGTCATGCCCTGAGGGATGTCACCACGTTTTTGGAAATTAAACAAAATGTCAAGTTTTTATTTCAATTTATAGCTATTATAAAATTCAGTAATATAAAATATTATTTAATTTGCTCACCAATGTGGCACGCAAAAATATCTAATGTTTTTTTATTTCTTTTTGAGTATGCAACACTAAAAAGGTTCATCAATACAGCTTTGTATAGTGGCAGGAAAGTGGGGAGCCCTGATGTGCCAGTTTATATTAGTTCATACTCACCTCTGCAGTATAAAATTATTTTTTTTTACATACATAGTGTGTCGCCATCAAAAAATTTGGAAAGCACTGGTGTAATGTAAAATATCAAGTCCATAGTGTAAATCACAAAGTTCATAATGTATACAAGTCTGCACTGTCTACTATTTAAGTTTCAACTGTATAGAACTACATTTATAAGGACAAACACTTGATAGTCCTAAAGTTACTTAAAAATGAATTATTTTAAAATATTACACTGTCTGTGTAAATATTCAACACTTGCGGTGTGCACAATATGTGGTTAACTCTGAAATCCACCATTTGGTGGTTCAAGATATGAATAAAAATAACAGTAAACCGTAAACGACTAAAGATATAAGTGGAAAATGTACACAGACAATAGTTTCTAAAATTTGCACAAATATCGTTCAAAACATTTTCAAATCACAGAAAACACCAATCTTGTGATGATGCAATTGTGTATTTTGGAGCAAACAAACTTCTATTTTTCTATATGACACTTGATAGTCCTAAAGTTACTTAAAAATGAATTCTTTTAAAATATTAAATAAGAATGTATACAGTTATACAGATGATGTTCAATTCATTTTCCTCAAACAACAAGATGAAGCTTGTGCTAATATTAATAATTAAGTCCTCAGAAATGTGTGTTATAACTAATATGATACTCATTTAAAATTGTCAATCATCTGATCCAAGTTAGATCTAAAACAACTTCAGAACAGAAGAGAACATGCATCACAATCATTGACAGAAACAAGTCAAGTCAGTTGCATAGATTGAAATAACTGAAGGAAATAAATCAAGACATTCACATGCATCACAAGCACTGAAGAAAATAAATCACGACATTCACATGCATCACAAGCACTGAAGAAAATAAATCAAGATAGTTGCATGGATTGAAATCACTGAAGGAAATAAATCAAGACAGTCTCATGGGTTAAAATCACTGAAGGAAATACATCAAGACATTCACATGAATCACAATCATTGAAAGAAACAAGTCAAGTCAGTTGCATAGATTGAAATAACTGAAGGAAATAAATCAAGACATTCGCATGCATCACAAGCACTGAAGACAATAAATCAAGACACATGTATCACAATACATGTAGGAAATAAATCAAGGTAGTCACAAGGCTCACAATCACTTAAGGAAATATATTATAGAAGTTTCATAATTACAACCACTGAAGGAAATAAATCAAACAGTCAATATGATTACAATCACTGAAGTAAATAAATCAAGGTAGTCACACATCACAATCACTAAAGAAAATAAACCAAGAGTAACAAGGAATCAAGTTGCCGAGTGAAATAACTTAATACATTACCTTGTCTGCCACTTTCCTCTGTAACACCCCAGCCTGTTCGAGCTAAAGGAAACAGAGAGCTTGAGATTTGTAATATATAAATACCTGATTATTTTATTTTTTCTAAAATGTTAATACTATTACCACCATATTCTTTGCTTTTATTAAAGTTTCAGCAGCAATTTACATTTTTTCAAATCAAAACTCTTACAAAATATGTCCATTTCTAGAGTTTTTCTTCTTGAAATAATAACATTTTGGTTTATTTTTCTCCAATACTTTGGCAAAGAAAAGGATGATTTTTCAATGATTTAAAGTTTTCAGGCACAAAATGAAGTTTCAACTTTCACGTATAAAATAAACTCTACAAAGCTCAAGTACAAATGTTGCACACACCAGGCTTTAAGAATAAGTGATAAATAAAATTAAACTCTTTATTAAATGAGTTACTGAAAACTAGGTCATTAGTGTTAATGAACTGATAAACTATTCCACAACAACAAATGAATAAATACTTTTATTGAAATATCTATGTTCTCTTAAACACCAAAACACAGGATTTGAACTTGTTAAAAAAAATTCTGTTTGAATATTAATAAATTATTTGTACAATGGTTGATGGCTTAAGTGTATTAAATGAAAATAAGGAAATATTACCATGATATACAGCCACAAAAATGATAGACCTGATCTCAAACTTGAAACAGTCTGAATCAGATTAATCTTTCTCTTACCTTGTTGTTTTTAAAAGTTTTTACCAAATATGTCAGTACAGCTGACCACCAGAGAAAGCATGTTTTATGTGTAGGTTTAAGTCATCTATTAAAGATACCCAAAAAAACAATACACATTGAAGTGCTTAATAACATTCAATAAAGTCTTACATATTAGCAACAACACAGACTTACAGCATCTTGCTTCAAACGATGGCTGATGACATCTTTGTCAATCTCTTCTGTCTCTCCACGATCCTGCTCTATGTAATACAAAGCTTAATTAATAACTTGAAAGAAAGAAATAAAAAAATGTTTACTAGAAATCTTCTTGAATCTTTCAGTGCTGCATGTTTTTCAAAGTTAAACTATCTAACTTGTAAATGCTTATAATGAAAGAAGATCCATGTGTATCCTTCATACACACACACAGTATTATTTGATGCACTTTTCTAAAGGCAGAGATAAGATTTTCAGTCTTTGAGCTAGTTGGAGTATTATGATTTTGATAAATAAAAAACAAGAAACAACCTAAAATACACAAACCATTTTATTTATGCCCAATTTACTATGTTATCTAGGGTTCAACTAAATCTACATTTTTAAACCTTAACCCTCAAATTATTGACTTGTTTATATACCATTCACAACTAATCGGGCTCACATATTGCACCATAAGATAGGACAAGTTTAAGATTTGTCAAAAAGAAGATAATCACCACATTAGAAATTGAAGCCTATCTAACAGAATAAGTTTCTATTGGGTGTTAGTGAAGGATAGCACTTTACAAGAGTTTAAGAGGGGGAAATAAGTGATTTTCTGAAAAATAAAGGGTGAATTTCAGTTACGTTTACTTTTTGTAAGGAGCGTGTGTGACAGAACCTGAAGGACTAATGTTCCTTTTTTTTAAGATACAGATATATTCATAACTCACCTTGCTTCTCTATTTCTTGAAGATACTTTATTTAGTTTACAGCTTTATTCATAACTCATCTTGTTTTTCTATCTCTTCAAAATACCTTTTTTGTTTAGTTTTACGTTTTTAGGATCCTGAAATACTCTATGCAGCTTTCTACTTTTGTTGCTGAGTGTGCTCTCATGCTGACAGCAACCACGTGATTCAAAGTTCTGAATGTCTTTCATGCAGTGCAAAGCATTCATCAATTATCCATAATTCTCTGCTCTTCTACTTTCTGTAAGTTATTGCACATACACTGGGAGATCTCAGATAAACTCCAATTGAAAATTTTAAGTTGTAGTTGTGAGAAAAACTATGTATAACCCAATTGTGAGGAGGTGGACTGGAAAGTATTTCAGAGATAAGTACCTGTTTGAAATTCATATTAATCTTAAAACTTTTAAATTCAAATCAGGTAAATATTCCTCTGAAATACTGAAAGCCCAAATACCCACACTGCAAAAAAGGTAAAAACTGGTGAGAGTTAAGATTAGACAAAAATATAAACATTACAAGGCAGGCAGTAACTGAGACCACACAAACAATGTGGTCAAGCATAGTTGAAGTATAAACCAGAACAACAAATACAAATAACAGAATTCCTAGAAAAATGAGTGCAACAGACAAGCCTTATCAAAAGTCTGAACCTAAGGATGCTCAAAAAGTGCCCAGCATGGCCAGGTGGTTAAGGCGCTCGACTCGCAATCTGAGGGTCGCGGGTTTGAATCCCCATCACACCAAACATGCTTGCCCTTTCAACCGTGGGGGCGTTATAATGTGACGGTCAATCCCACTATTCGTTGGTAAAAGAGTAGCCCAAGATTTGGCGGTGGGTGGTGATGACTAGCTGCCTTCCCTCTAGTCTTACACTGCTAAATTAGGGACGGTTAGCGCAGATAGCCCTCGTGTAGCTTTGCGCGAAATTCAAAACAAACAATCTTCTCAGCAAAGTATTTCTTCATCTTTAATGCTTTTTGGTTCATACAAAAAAAAAGAGCCAATGAGGGCAATAATGTGTTTACTTGTGGAGCCAACACTGGGAGCAGAGATGGTGTAAACAGTTAGAAGGAATAAATACTATGCCACATTCCTGTAGTGAAAGATTCTTGGAGAAGCATCCCAGTCAAAAAGTATGAGTGAATATATTCCAACAATTTTAACCCCACTTCATCCATCTCCAAAACTGGCCAAACAACTGAGTGCTCAAGGAAAACCAAAGAAAGGCCCAAGCTTTTTCAAGGATGGGGCTCAACAACTTGAGAACAGAGCAATGAAAAGACAAAATTAAATATAGAACAAATAAGTAAAAACGTGGATGTTCCCCATCCTGGTTGGAGCTACAAGACATCTGATGAGAATGGACATCCCATCTCAGATATCTCTAAAGCCATACAGCAACATGTGTACAGAAATGGGACCAAAGTATCATCAGCTGCCAGATGGCCTCTCATGAAGCACCAATACAGTGGGTGGAATCATATCTAGAACAACAACAAAAAGACATTTAAATAACCTAAGAGTCACAGCCAGACAAATCAATATGAATACAGAATATTCTAATTATACATATGTGATAATGATAAGTATGAACCTGCAAAAGTCCCAGCTATAAGAAACTGTATAAACATAGAATCTTCTAAGACAGAAGAGACATTTTTTTTAATCAAATAACTTCTTCACCCCAGGCACTATGTAACTGTCAATAGGGGTGACGAGCATAACAAAAATACCAGTCATCATACACAACAAAGGTGTGGGCCCAAGTGGTAAATAGGCATTTAATAGAGAATAACTCACCTGCTATGTATTCCATTAAGCCTGTAGAATAACAAACAGGTAATACACAGAATTCTGAAGCTGAAAAGACAGTAATGTGATGTAAACAAAATTGTTTATATGTACATGCATTCTTCCACATGCTGACTAGTAAGAGGTCAACTAATGAGTACCATGAGCAGGAAGCTCAAAAGTTACTTTTCTTACACTGAAAATGTATTTCCGATAGCTAATTACCCCTGTTCACACTGAGCTATGTCAATCTTCTTTCTGCCTTCTAAGTATTGCTAAAAAATGTTTGCAATTAGCACATCAGTCTATATACCCCATCAATTTTGTGCCATTTTTGAACATGTACACATAATGTGACTACTCACCACCAATAGTATTGCACCACCTATATTGGGGCAGCTAGCTCCCTCTGCTATTCCAGCTCAAGCCTCACCTTTGAGAACTGGCAGGTTCTAAAAGAAGAACACCGGCAGTAGGGAGGAAGGGTGGGAACTGTGAGAAAAGGTTAGTACCTATTGGAAATACACAAATCTAAAATCCCACATTGAAGGGCTGGTTTAGGCACACAAAACTGAAACCCAGTGGAAAGCAACTGCCCAGAATGACCAGGTGTGCTCCGAGATGAAAACGAAGCACGCTTGTGGGGTACTGCACTATTTGCGAAACAGTTATACTTTTCACCGTTGAAGTAGGAAATGAATCTGATATGGGCAGAAAACAGGATGTGAACAAGTGCAATTTATTCTGAGAGATGCAATCCATAGTAAAATATAAACCAAATTAGCTATGTCCATACAAAACCTCAACTGTACAGATGAGGTTCCATAACTCGTCCTTAGCATTAGGAGGTTGAAGATCAAAAAATATAAAAACAAAAAAATTGTAACATAGACATTGTGGTTAGGACATGTGGATTATGTTACATATGCTCTTCAACCCCAACTGTAAGTAAACAGTGTCATACATCAAACAACCTGGCTTTTGGCCAAAACCGTAGGAGCAAGAACAACAACAAACCAAACCTAGCATTATGGGGTCGTGGCATTGCCTCAACTCAGCTGTAAGAACAGAAAGATATCTATAACCAGTATTATGAGCAGAAATCATAAATCATTCAACCATATATGTATTCAGAATTATGAGGAGGACATGGAACATTCACTTAACCATAGGAACAGTGTACATACATCCTCTTGCTTGTATTACAAAGCAGAAGACCCCAAACTCAACTGTAAGAGTAGGGAAAGAACCTCCTGCAACCAGAATTTACAAGAAGAGGGGTCTCTGCTGCACACAACTGTAGGAACATGGTGGTGTTATCCCAAATCCAGTATTACAAGGAGGATCCCATGTAGGCTGGATCTGCTCCAGCCAACAGCTGTCCACCTGGGAAAAAACATTGAGTTGAAATGGAAGGAGGGAAACCAGCTTTGCTCTCTTCTTACTAAGTGTATAATCATGAGTAAATGTGGTAAATCAAATTTCTAAACTCACTTAGGAGGAATCCTCCATGGTCCACCACCCCAGTGACTGGAAACCGGAAAACATTAAGGAACCCCGTGCTCCATTGGAAGAAAAATGGGGAAGTAAATGCAGTGGGAAGTATGGAGGAATGGTACACCATAGAAAGTGTAATGGGTGTCCTCAATTCCATAGTTTGAAAAGCAGACTGACCCTGATTTATTCAATCAAAGGGTTGTCAGGGATGAACAGAAATCCCTTCTGCTTTACATATAAAGTCCATGAGTGATGGTCCACCACTGAGTGAAACCTACTGATGTATATATAGAATCATATATATATATACACACACACACACCACCGGGTATGCCACAAGTGGTCTTGTGGAACACCCCATCTCTTCAGTGAGTGTTACAGTGCAATTAGTAAATAGTGCAGGTTTAAGGCAAATCATACCTGACCAGGCAACACTCTCCACAGAGTGGGATTCCATTATCAGTGGTAAAAACAAGGGTTGCTGAAAATAAAAACAGTCAAAGGTGAACAGATGTGTGTGGAATCCCCACAAGAGGGAGATGATATCCAGCTGAGAAAGATACAGCCAGGTCATGCACATAATGAGTGACTAAGGTATTGGGAGTAATCCACATTTTGGCCTGAATGATCTCCTCCAAAGGACAGCAAAGGTGAGCAGCCAAAGACATGGTGATAAAATGAATTTGATGAGAAGTTGTGGAGATGGCAACCTTCCATGGATAAGTCTAAATATGCCAGCCTAGTGAGTTGACAAACCCAACCAATTAGCATGACAGGGAATAGATCACAGGAAGTGAAAGAGATCGAGGGAAGAAAAAATTGGGAATGTGAACCCCGAAAGGAGGCAGTACATGTCATGTCACCTAACATTGTAAGGAGCAAACCGGAGAAAGAAGCTAATCAGGAATGGAATGGGAGTACAGGTTGGAGATGGAAGGTATGGAAATGAGTGTGAAAGCCAAACCACCTTCATGGGCAACATAATTCTTGAGGAGGAAAGACCAGTTGGGATATAGGATGACCCAATAGGAATGGTAGAGGATGCGGGTAACATTAATGGCATAAATATCTGATTGAGGACGTCCGGAAGCAAGCATGAGAAAGAAATAGGTCTTGAAGGAGAGATGGCACAGGAAATATGTAGACAAAGGTTCAAAGGGAGGACAGGAAAAGGCATAAAGGACCATAATCAGATCCCAAACAGGCAAATCAAAGGAACATAGACTTCAAAGGAGGGAAATGACAGGGGAAGACCAGACTTGAAGAAATGGAAGGTGTTCAACAAGGTTGCCAGATAGCTAGACATGGTCAAAGCATACAAGCCTTTGTCAAACAACTAGGTGAAGAATTGGGAAAAATTAGGAAGAAAAGGAATGGTGGAAACCATGCCAAATAGACAAGAGATAGAAGAAGGCCTGATTGATTGGGAAAGGAAAGATGCAACATGTGAAGTCAGTACCTAAAATTTTCCTACCTGGAAAATGTATTTCCAACAGGGACTTACTCCCGCTCTCGTTCATTGCTGCCCTGTATTTTCAAAAATTTTTTTGCATGCCACAAGCCTTTTATATTCACACACCTCTTGGTTCACATGGTTTAACTGACTCTGGCATGCAAATTATCATGTGACAAACCTCCACCAATAAATGCACCCTACACAATCCTTACTCAAGTGACTCCTTCTATGCTATTCTACCAAACTATCACTTCGATTTAAGGCAGAAATATATTTTCAGTGTAGAAAAATTATAACTTCTGACAAGATGCCTTACTTCCCCTCACATACATAGCTAGAATCCCACATTGAACAGGTGGAGAGACCAGTGCAAGGGAGAAAGTAAAAGCATCCATAGGACATCATCATGACAGAACCCACTAATAAGAAGATTATATGTTAGTGACTGCACCACTTCTGTACCAGATATACTTTTCACCCAGATGTGGAAAAGATGAGACAGATCCAGGTGAACAGTTCTGAGGAGCACATCCCAATAGGAGAAAAAAATGGTTAGATGGTGATCCTAACCACAATATACAATAATTTCAATCTTCCTGATGAACAAAATACAGGTAAAAGAAGGGATGCGCCCCAAGATGTAGAGTGGCTAGGGTGTGACAGACTGTACCTGGCAAGTCTACTGGGCCCAAAACTCAATCTCTGAACTGGCATCTATGGAGGAGTAGGACAAGTAGCCAGGGCCATCTTATTGCAAGGGCAGTTGCCTGGGGCCCCAAGATTCAATTTGAAAAATAAAAATTAAGGTTCATATTATTAAACAGCAATGGCATTGGTGTGAAATTGGGGCCACCTTACCTGGCCGGCACAGCAGCAGTGCAGCACTTTTTGCATTTTTGTATACATGTTTTTGCATTTTTATATACATGTAATACAACACAAGCAGTCCTAATGCACATGTTCAAGAGTTGTTAAAAGTTGAATGAATTCACAAACAGTTCAGAGTATGCAGCTGATATATATTAAACAAACAGTGCCCCCTCAGCCAGTGTTATTACTCCATGGCCTAATTATTAGTAAAAATACCAACGTTTTTTCAGGAAGCCGAAATTTCCCCCCATGGCATGGTTCAAGATCAGCCACAAGATACAGTAAATATCATTGAAATTTTAGTTGTTACTTGTTTGGGTACCATACTGTCCAGCCAAGTAAAAAAAAAATTCTTATAATATAATAATATTAATGATTATGAAGTTAAATCGAAAAAAAAAATGATACTCTGGTCTGTTGAAAGCATTCTAATGTTATGCTCATTAGTCTAACATATGTTTGTACAGTAAATGGAGCTTAGGCTTACCCACTTGTTTACACACTGAGTCATTAAGATTTTGTTGATCAAAATTGTTCAAAATATGCTCAAATTACACCACATAATTACTAAATAAGTGAATAAATGTTCATGCCACATCATGTTAGGCCCGAATAATGAATTTCACTTACTGATATTTATAGAAAACTTAAGCTATAAGCTTTAAAATAAGGTACAGTTGTCATTATGGCTTCTGTACACAAATATTTTTAAATCATATAATATTCGGTATAGGCCTGGGTTAAAGCTCAGGACATAATGGGTTAATATTTTTCCCCAAACCAGAAACTCTCAAAGAATTGGTGACCCCAAAGAAAATTGCTGGCTATATGGTAAAGGTGAATATGCATGACCACAACTAAATGCAGTGCTGTTACTAGGCATTTGTTTTTTAAATTACCATCTTCACCTGGGTCATTTGCATATCACATTAGCCCCATTTGTTGTAAATTAACTGGGTCGATTGAACGAGCATGCAAATCAACCTTACTACCCAAAAACTTGCATGAAAAAGTAACTGGACACTAGAGGCGATAGAATGATTAATTATATAAAATATATACATCCATTAGGTCATCACAAAAATCATGTTATTTTGAAGATGTACATTTCTAATTTTTGTGAATAATAATTTTGCATCTTTTTTTACAGAAATGAAGTGTTCATATGCTAGTGGAGCACAGAAGAGGAAAAGAATTGCAGAGGAAAAAGGAAATCTTAGCAAACTTCCAAAAGCTGCAAAAGCTACTGCTCCTGATCTGGATACGGCATCAACACTTACTTCCACTCCTGCAAGCACTTCTACATCTGAGCCCCCAGTTCCAGATACACGAGCTCCTTCTCCTACTGAACTGCTAGAAGAAATACACAAATCTGCAAAGGTAACCGAGAATGTGAATTACGATCATGCCCTGACAGATCCAGGACTATGGAACATGAAAGATACTGCTAAAGTAGACCACTGAATTCTCAATGGGCCAACAAAATGTCAAACTCACGATTGTGACTTTTCGAACTTCTGCCCTGCGTATGGTGAAGGAGAAAAAACACAGACAACATATTTAACAAACAAATTATTCAAATGTGAACTGCGGAATGGTGAGTTTATAAAACGTGAATGGCTGCTATATTCACCATCTAAAGGTTGTTTGTATTACTTTCCATGTCGTCTATTATCCATGAAAGAATCTCCTTTCGCTACATCAGGATTCAATGATTGGAAACACAGCAATGTTATTGAAGGGCATGAAAATGGAGAGAAACATCGCAGGTGCCTGTTGGAATATTCGATTCGGCACAAAGGAAGTGTTTGTCTGGATTCTGCATTGCTAAGTCAGCATCATTCACAAAAGGAGTACTGGTATAACGTGTTAAAGCGTATGGTTTCTGTTATCCGCTTTCTTGCCTCCAGAGGTTTGGCATTTCATGGGGAGAATCAAACTATTGGCTCCTCAACAAATGGAAACTTTCTTGGCATTCTAGAACTATTGAGTGAATTTGACCCTTTTTTGGAAGAACATTTAAAAGTGTATGGAAATGCTGGAAAGGGGAACCCATCATATCTATCGGCAAACATTTGTGAAGAATTTATGGAAATAATGGGACAACAGGTATTTTGTGCAATTCTGGAAGAAATCAAAAAGTCAAAGTATTATTCAATAAGTGTTGATTCCAATCCAAACACCTCGCATATTGATCAACTGACATTTACTGTCCGGTACATTCGTGGAAGTGAGCTGGTGGAACGTTTCCTCAAATTCATCCCCATCTTTTCTCATGGGGCAAAGACACGGTTGTAGAGTTCCTGCAAGAGAACAACATTCTGTTATCAAACTGCCATGGTCAGTCTTATGCCAATGTCTCAAATATGTCAGGACGCTACACTGGATTGCAAGCATGGATCTGTGAACTAAATTAATTTGCCACAGATCATCTCCTTCTTTGCCTTTGTTCAGCATTTGTATTCCTTTTTCTCGGCTTCCACACATTACTGGAATGTTCTGACGTCATCCTTGGGAAAGAATCATATTATGGTCAAGTGTCTCTTTGACACGAGATGGTCAGCACATTTTGATGCTGTCACTGATCTTATGGAGGTTTTGAGAAAATTCAAGATGCATTGAATGCCCTTGCAGTTGATGCTGATCAAGAGTGGAACACAAGATGCGAGGCAGAAGGATTGAGCAAGAAAATGAAGAAGCTAGAGTCTATCTTTTTGACAATTCTTTGGAATGACATTCTAGAAAAAGTGAACAAAACAAGTAAAATTTTGCAGTCAAAAGATGTGGACATACTTGTTGCCATTGATCTCCTCAAGTCTCTGAAGGCCTATCTTCAGGAAATGAGAGACAACTTCAGTGAGTATGAAGCAAGTCCAGATTCGAAATATAGCGATGGAGACAAACGTGCAAGAAAGTGAAGTGTGCATCTTACCAGATATGATGGGTCAGTGGAACAGATACTTCTCTGCGGAAGTGAAAAATTCAAGGTGGAAACATACCTTCCTATTCCGGACTCTTTGAACTCTCACCTGACTAAATATGCAGAAGCCTACAAAAGTATTGGAAATCTGTTTTCCTTCTTCAGTCAGTTAAAAACAATTGACTGTAATGAGCTTAGTCAAAGGTGTGAAACATTGGCTAATGCTTATCATGAAGATCTTGATTACAATGAATGCAAGCAATTCAAGCACTACATTGTCCACAATGAAGAATGCAAGACTCTTCCAGACATGTACAGCAAACTCATTTCAAATAAGTTGAAATCTGTGTTTCCCAATGTTGAAATCGCACTCAGAATATTTATGTGCATGATGGTGACCAACTGTACCTGGGAGCATTCATTTTTCAGGTTGAAACTTAGAAAGAATCATCTTCGCAGCACAATGGGACAGCAGCGGTTTAATCTGCTTTCTCTCATGTCCATTGAAAGGATCATACCATAAGGTAAGTCAACTACAGTCCAATACTCAACCACTGGGAACTGACATCCATGCAGGGGTAGGAAAGAGGATTATACTGTCTTCACCTCAAGTTCAGTCAATTGGCAGGAGAAATTTTCACCACTGATGTGTGAACAGAGCACATGTGAGGAGAGCGAAATACATAGATATCCCACTCAAACCAAACAGATTAGACCACCTCAAACATTGTAACATCTTTGGCATAAGGACACTGAGGGTTAGTGCAAGAGAAAGAAGCAGAGAAACCAACAAGTGCATCCACTGTGACCACAACACCAGGGCAGTGCACCCAAGGTGAAATGAGTATGTACCAGGCAACCTCTCAACACTCGCGTGAGGACTTATGGTGATTGGATCAGCTCTAAATCCTAAACTCAACCAGTGGAAACTGATTTCCATGAAGGGGTTGTATGAGGGATCCCAATTAAAAAGGTGAACTGCATATATGCCAACACACCATATGTGTGAGTACATCATGTTGATTGGTTCAGCTCTAAATCCAAAACTCAACCGCTGGGAACTGACATCCATGCAGGTGTAGGATGAGAGATTCCAATTGCACAACATGTATGAGGATATACTCTGATTGGTTCTGCTCTAAATCCAAAACTCAACTGCCAGGAACCAACATCCATGCAGGGGTAAGGTGAGGGATCCCAATCAACTCAATATGAGTATGGGCAATAGGGTGATTGGTTCAGCTCTAAATCCAAAACTATATCACTAAGAACCGACTTCCATGCAGGGGTAGAGTGAGGGATCCCAATCTTTATGACAGCTCACTCCAAAGCTACAACCTCCCCTTGGAGAAGTCCATGCAGAGATTGAGTGTTTTTTGGAGGATTTGTGTTAACTACACCAGCAGAACACCACTGCCCTACTCTCAACTGAATGGAGTTGTCATTGTTTATATTGTGTATCTCTTATTCAGGTGGATACCTCCATGGTCCATCACCCTAGCAGATTGGAACTGAAAAGTGGTAAGGACTATCTTACTTTACTGAAAGAAATGGTGGTAGAAAGATGCAATGGAGAATCCGAAGGAGCATTCACACCACAGACAGTGCAACGGGTGACCACAAAACCCTATTTTGAAAAGCAGACCAAATTTAATTTATTTAATCTAAGGAATGGTAGGTATGGGCAGCAATCCCCTTCTGCCTTACCCCATGAAGTCCATGGTTCACTATGGTCCAGAAAGGCCATATTTATTAAGCAAATATATCATGAGGAATAACTTATGAGTGATCTTGTGGAATACTCCATCTCTAGGATATGTGATAATAAAGAACAGTGTGCATTTAATGGCCATGGAAATTATGAAAGTCAACAAGGCCTACAAGAGTACATGAAACGTTGAGGGCAACCTCTCAAACTGTAAGACAATGTGAGGCGAGGGCTTTGTGGCCTGCTTGCTCCATATCCGAAAGACAAAGAGGAGAAGGCTGGGCCTAATTGAGGTTGGAATTGAAGAAAATCCCCCAAAATGAACACGGTATTGAGTGGGTTAAAACCAACTTCTCCACCTTCATCAGGAAACCAACCTGTGCTGCTTCTTGTAGGAGCAGACAAGTGTGATGTCTTGACTGTGAATGGGAAGAAGCAAGTAGGAGTCAGTCGTCCATGTAATGCTAAGTGCGAAGACCCATTGAGTGAAGATGTCGGCGAAAGTTCTTAACACCCGACAAAATACATAAGGAGCTGAGGCTAGTCCAAATGGTAGGGCCCTAAACTGGAAATCTTGACTTCTAGCTATCAATAACTATCAATGATGTAGAGTACAAAGAGAAAATTTGGATTCTAGTATCAAGAACATAGATAATGTAACCAAAGCAAAGCTCATCTTGATGAACATGAAAGAAACAAACACGTGAACGCTGTAGCAATGAAACAAAATTAAGTCCAACACTGACGAAAATTAGGATTATAAGGCATATATTAACAATGATGAAAAATAAATTCAGATAGAACAATGAATAAGATGTAGGAAGGATATGTAAAGTACAAACTATTTAAACATACCTAATTGACAAAGTAGTCATTAACGTAGAACTCAAAAAACATTGAAATCTAACTTACAATAAATTCAAATTAACTTATACAACAAAGGACACATAAATATCTAACTTACCAATGTCCAAGCAATGATGATGCAAAATATCTAATTCTCCAATGTGTAAATAAGGACAAAGCCACACAAAGGGAATCTGAGTCATGCCTACTACAGATGTCTCTACCAGGTGCAAAATGTACAAGACTAAAAACTTACCACCGATCCACTAAGAGATCTGGAAGCAATAGGAGAGAAGGAGGAGAAGAACACACCCCCACCAAAGTGAACAGCATACAGGCACAGCAACAGGAGTAAGAAAAAGAAAACTAATGAAATCACATTCATCTCAGACATACAGAAAAACTGAATATACATCGACCACTGACCTGAGTAACCAGCTGTAAAAAAAGGGTGTGGAAGGTGAAATCTCCTGAAGAGGTGTAGAGTGTGACAGACCAAAATAAGAAGGTTCCAGAAAGAGAGATTTCAAAATTGTCTTTTTTTTTATTGTATTCTTCCTCAACAACATTGTCAGGTTGAAAAGAAGAAAAAATCACCAGCCAAACATGAAGCCCTGTATCTCCTTTGCAGGTAGAGTCGAACCTGATTCCTTGGAAGTCTTATGAGAGAGAATAACAGAGGGAGCTAACTGTGCGAACATAGGTGGTGCAATACTATTGGTTGAGAGTAGTCACTTGATATGTACATGTTCCAAAATGGTGCAAAATTGATGGGATACATAGACTGGTAAGCTGAGCACAAAATTTTTCTAGCAATACTTCGAGGGCAGAAAGAAAATTGAGATAGATTTGTGTGAAAGGAGGTAAAATTGTATCATAACATTGTCAGATTAGAGATTTTATGAGAATATCATGAAATACAAGGCAAATCAGCTGCACAAGCCAATTCATTAGCTTGTAAGTAGCAAGATCTGTGAAGCAAGATTCACAATAAGATATAAACAACCTACTCTGAGCTCCTCTAAAAGATTCTTTTCATGCAACAGGGGCAAATAACAGCCCTTATAAGAAATAAAAACATTTTTCAGAATGCGAATCTGGTTCAGTCAACACACCTGGATGAAAAACTGTGTTTATCTTCTCTTGCAGCCAAATATACTTTTGTGTGAAGGCTACATCAAGATATAAGTACAGAATCTTCCTAGAAAAGAAAAGAGAGTAAAAGAATCATTGAGGACATAAATGTCAAATCTTTGCTTACTTAAAGTGAGTAATATGTGAAAATATGTTGAATAATGAGGGCTGAAAATGCTACCAAAATATCTCCCTGAACGTTAGAGATAGACTACGTAAGGTCTCAAATAAGTTATAAAGCTTCCAATATTGGTAGAAGCACTTGCAGTGGTAATTAACATTAAAATCAGAATTCATAGTGAGCAAAGATAGCAGCAGAACTGTTGATGAAAGTATCTAAATTATGGTGAGGAAGCAAGCTTATGCAAGATCTCTTAATGCATGAGCAACATCATTTGTAAGATCTATTTATTGAAGGTACATACTTGCTTAATTTACAGGTTCATTTATAATTCACCCTGCTTTTCTATCTTTTCAAGGTACCTACCTTTTTTTAGTTTTAGAGTTTTGATCATTATTCACCTTGCTTTTCTATTTTTTTTTGTTTCTACAGCTTTTTTCCTAACCCACCTTGATTCTTCATCTCTAGAAGATCCATTCTTACTTTCATAGCTATATGCATAACTCACCTTCCTTCTCTATCTCTTCAAGGTACTTTTTAGCAAGCCTTAAGCGTTTTTCCTGCTCAGTTTCTTCATCATCTTCACTTGATGTAGCAGCATCCTTCTTCTTACATTCTAATTCACTAAAAACACAATTATGAGATTTCATAGTAATTTGTAATTAATTTTTATAGCCTTTTTAATGCCTTGTTTTGAAAGTTTTACACTGATACCTACATTCCAAAAATGTTTGATTGGATGTGTTAAATGTAACTTTAGTTTGATATGTTCAAATCATAAAGCTAACATGGTTTAGTTTATTCTTAAGTGCATCCGTACTAATTATTTTTCAGCTTTATATTAGTTTCATACTAGGAATGGCCTGGCATGTGAAAAAGCATCATCCAAGGAATCATCACTAAACTATGCTGGGTCTGAACATTAAAATAAAGATCCTCAACTGAAATGTCAGTCTGCTGTGACATTTACACAAGGTATTTTTCCCTGACATTTCCAAGTTCTTTGGTTCTGTGACCAACCTGGTTAGAAAACTTGATACAAGTTTATAATGCTGATGTGTTTAGCTTTATATTTTCTTGGTGTACCAGTACAGAAATATTTTATAGTGCTGCATTACTTTCAAGCTATGATGAAGAGTTTATCAATAATTTGTGTTCAACACTAATCTAATTCTACAGAGCAGAGTTCAAAACTGACTTGTAAGTTAATGACATCAATTCTGTATAAATGACTAGAATTACATAAGGTTATAAATAAATAAAAACAAATACAATAAAACTAAAATCTATATTGATAAAAGTGCAATGATTCATCAGTTGGGTCCCTTGGCTACTAACAATCTTGTTTTTTAGTCATAAATACACAACCTTAAGAAGTTTGACCAGATTAATTTGTAGTTTTTTTTCTTGGTACATTTATACAGAAATCTTATCCAGCAAAAAACAGAAAAAAAAGAAGAATTTATTTTTATCCACATGTCTCTTTCCAGCTTCACATTAATAAACATAATACAAGTGTAAATACATAATGCATCTGTTCAATTTATGTCTGTCTTTGAGAAATTTATTTGTTCTATCTAATCTATTTAAAACAGCCTGAAAGTTATCCCAAAGAACTTCTTTTCAAACTGATTCATCAGGTTAAAATTAAGTTTTATAATAAGGAAAAGAAACATGGTAATACCAAAAATATATAATTATGGACATTTCAGAATTGTTTCATATTCCATCATTATCAGAGTTAAAATCTCAAAATGTTAGTTCACAATACTCTAACTACAAAAAACATTAGCTGTTAAGCGAGATTTTGATACAACCAAAAGTTTAGAAAGAATACATTTAAAAAATAACAATTGTCGGGGTTTTAAATATATGTATATGTGTAGGTGTTAATTCTTCTACATTAGGTGTCTGTGACTTCTTGGTGATCAAATTGAACCATAAATGGACAGCACGCACTCTACTTGTTTTAAAATAATATATTCAAAACAAGATAAATGTATGTATAAACCTTCTTTACACTATGGAGATCACAGTTGTATCTTAAACACTTTACAGTCAGTCCTCTTCTTCTTCTTAACATATTAACATTTAAGGTTATTTACTCAAATTATGGCTAACTTCACATTTTCTCTGACTGAACTTCCCTTTCACTTGACTTTACCTTAACTCCGCTCCCACTCATTTTGTTGCCCCTAGTTATATGTTTATCACTGAGGCCTCTAGAAATTTCTATAGCCTCGACATTAATGAATTGCAAACACAATGTATGATAGTCTCAACATCAATGAATTACAAACACACGTATGACTCTTACCGAGTTACGTAACCAAACTTGTCATAACTATCACCTTTAAAATAATTGCTTTTAACTCATTTGTTATGCAAAAACTAAGCAACCATGAAATAACAAAATAAATTAAATAATAATGCCTATACTAAACAGCCTTGTATATCCAACAACAATAACGTTTAATAATATTGTTAAGATAAAACATTACAAAGAAAAGCTAAATTATACTTATAAATTGCTGCATCTTTAGAAAATAAATAAGCTAATGTAGAGAGTTTGTTTGAAATTTTAAACTATTTTATCCAATAGTTTGTTTTTGCAATGCAATAAAACAAACCAAATGAAAGGTTTGTTAAATTAGTGCATCTGGCCTGATTTAAACTTAAGAACAGTTCCTTATTTTGGGCATTGTGGGATTGATAATTAGAAGATAGTTGTTAATATAATAATAATAGCTTACATCTTATCAGAAACAATGAAACATAATTTGTTATTCATGAGATTATAATATTTTCTATACAAGGACAACAATAGTTTGCTCCCTAATTACTACCCACTAACAGGTTGCTATATTATATAATGTATAGTTTCTGCTTCTCTCTCTTTTTTAAATGATTAAAAATAAATTCATATATCTACTAATGTAGAAAAAATGCTTGAAATCATAGAACTTTCATGAAAAATGTGTAGCAGGCCATGGTTTAATTTCTCTTTTTGGTTCAACATATTTATAATGAAACAATTAAATAATATATTTGAAGAGTGGATTACAAGTGACAATCTTACTACACATTCTTATTTAGCATCTCCAAAGCAAAATAATTTACATTTTTAACTATAGAGGTATTAATTTCTCATTCTGGTTCAACATTTTATAAAAAATTAACACAGGATTCCACAATACCCATTTAGCTGCATTATCTTAAATGAATGATAATTATACTTGAGAAGAGCACATCTTATAAAAATTATTCTTGAATCAATATTTTCATAATAAAACATTTCCAAGTTCTAAATTAAATTTCATGACCATTTTCTCTGTCTTATAATTGATAAATTTTTCACTAACATTACAATCCATTTCCTGTCTGTAAATCATCAAGATTCTTGAAAGAGATAAATTGTGAGTAAAATACAACTACATCTCCAGTACACTTGGGGTGGATAAATAAATGGTTAATCACAAACCTCTCCTCATCATCACTTGGAATATCCTCAACATCAAGAGCCACTTTTTTCCCTCCTTTTTTGATAGAGTTCAAAGATATATCTTCATTTTCTTTCTTACGTTTCTAACAAAGATCAAAGGAATATGTTTGGTACATATTACAGGTGGCTTTAAGGGCCAATTTTAAGATAATTACAGTCTCTCGAGAAAAAACTTAAGATATTTCACACTTTTTCTAATTTTTTAAATTAGCTTTAAAATGTATATATTTAACAATATTAAAACATTAGTTACAAAACTACTGGAAAAAAGGTTTGTTCAAAGAAACCCACATGTCACCCCTGATTATGCATAATACTTCTGTACTATCACCCTTCAGATTTAACACTTTGATTGTGGCTGCTTTAAACACTCCAAGAATTTTTGTGAGCCATACACTATGTACAACACACTCGCACACCATTAAGAGGATGACACACCTCCATGCGCTATAACTCCTCTATGCCCGTGTACTTGTGTAAAATTCATTGTCTGATGAGGTAAGGGAAACAAAAGTGCACTGGGAGTAGGAAGTATAGGTGGAAATGTGTGAAGTGAGGTGAAAGCCACACTTGGTTGAGACAAGAAAGGAAGAAAATGCCCAACAGTACCAGACACTGAGTGAATGTGAGAAAGGATTTAGATCCAAGTTCTCCACCCCAGGCAACTCAGGTGAAGGTCACAATCCAACAGATCATTCTCAACTGAGGAGAACGAAATTACGCCAATGGAATGGGAACAGAAGGTCTAGTAAACATGTGGTAATCCACAACACACTGAACAATAGCTGCAAGGACCAAGCACATATTGAGAGAGTTGATATTTCAGTTAGGTAATTAAAATGTAGGTACGTATTCTTCTCAAAGTAGGGTGTGATATTTAGTGGTTTGGAGTAGATGCCTGTCCAGCATACAAACATCAGAAGTCCTACCCATGACTAAAAATGTGCTCCAACCAGAAAGGAAAGTATCAAAGAAGGGAGAAATCCAGATTGAGAAGTAGTAAAGGGAATGCAAGTATAGTCCAGCCACCATGACAATTCCTCATGATACCAAATAATACAAGAGGGGTCAATGCTAAGTTGAAGGAAAGAGTAAGGAATGGGAGAATGCAAAAAAAGACAGACAAATCACAGAAAACAATGGGAGGACAGGCCAAGAAAGCCATGTAGGAAGATGTCCTACACATTGACTGTGACTGACTGCAGACCAAATGAAAAAGATTATAGATGGGACTGAAAGGAGAGAAAGGAAGCAGAGAGAAGTGGAATGAGGGGAGATTAAGGTGTAGAAAGGAAAAAAAAATGATTGTCAGCAGAAATTGTGATCAACAACAGAAGAAGAGATAGGTATCCAAGAAATGTATGTGTGTGATAGTCACAGACAAGAAGAGTGACTAATTATATGTCTATAAGAGGGAAGATGAGAAAAACTATAATACCACCAAGTACTAATATGAAGTGTGAAATGGGAATATTTGTTAATACATTAGCATTCATGGCATAGCCATATACATACACTCATACCTATTGGCCATCCATTGTTTATATAAATTATTCCTGAACAGTAAGTGAATGACTGTCATGTATATAATCACTACCAATTTTCTCTTAGGAAGGGTAAAGGCGGCTTGAAAGTAAACATTTTCTTAAATCAAAAATATATTTCCAATAATAAGAGGCTCTTGTTTTATGTTCTAGCTTGTTAATATCAGTAATTTGAGTTCCTAATTCATATGAAACTATAGACTTAGTATTTTAACTTCACAAACATCTAATTTGAATCAGTGCTGCATTCAACATACCACGTTACGCACAAAAATCGATGTTTAACTGTGGTTTTTTTAATATTTACTTTTATATTAAGAAATTGAGTAATGTATAATACTAAAATATGAATTATAATCTACAGTTTGATACCAAACATATTGACATAAATTCATGAAATAGTAGTTAAATAAAATTTTTAATGTGGGTCAACAAATGCGATAACACGGTCTTTCATCTGTGACCCACCTGGAAAAGGTCAAAAGTTAGTAGTATCAAATTTATAAAGATTTTAAATGAGTACAAAGAGGTCATGTGGTCGATCAAATTGACCAAGCACATATTGAGAGAGTTGATATCTCAGGTAATTGAAATGTCGTCTGGAACAAAGGATTGAAATAATTTTTGTCTCTCTGAGTATCTAAGGGTAGTTGATAAGGCTGCCTTATATAAGGTGATTGTAGAAGATGCAAAACCCTTGTCAAAGAGCCACATAAAAACACGAGCTATGGTTGACACTTCTGGATGAAGTGGGTTCAACCTCCTCACAAAACACCATGTCGATATGTGTGCCATTTCCACTGATAAATGTCCATCGTGGGACTATGCAAAGACTTAGACAGATACATGGCAACCTTAGATATTAAACCCTGATGTTGTGTGAAGAACTGCATAACCTCCATGCTTGAAGCTTGAGCTTCAGGATGGCTGGATGTACAATGTCGTGGCTGCCTCAACAGAGATGGCCAAAGAGGAAGTGGAAGAGGTGGGTACTCCTGAAGGTACTGCAGAAGCGGAACCAAGGTTGAACCGGCCAATCCAGTTCTACCAACAGAACATGACAAGGGGTTGAACGAATATTGAGCTAGTACTCTGGGTAACACATGAATCGGTGGGAAGACATAGAAAGTGCAATCCCATCCAGTCCTGACTGAATACATTTAGTGCCAATGGCCGAGGGTGAGGTACTGGAGACCAATATGGTAGTTGAGTGTTCTAATGAGTGGCAAATGCACTGATCATTGTTGTCCCGAACCAAGAGCAAATCAAATAGAAAACCTCGTGATGTAGCATCCATTCTATTGGGAGAATCCGGTTGAGTTGAGACAACTGATCTCCCAAATTCTTCACCCCAAGAACCTTGCAAGCTATTAGGATGATAAGATGGGAGTGAGCCCAATAAAGAAGATCCAAGATTCAAAAACAAAAATACCTGGACCAAGTGCCACTTGATGGGAAATGTAAGACACAACCTTGGAATTGTTGGGGTGAAGCATGAAGATTTTTTCCCACAATAAGTCCAGATCTTAAGACATCGCCCTTTGAATAGCAAGAAGTTCTAAAACGTTGATGTGTAGAGAAACTTTGTTGTCCGTCCATAGACCCTGGAATTCCTTACCACTGAGATATGCATCCCATCCCCGAAGGGAGACATACGTGAAGAGATGGATCTTTGTAGTATTGTTCCGATCTAACTACCACTGAGATCAAAGATGTTGATCATGAATAAGGAGACTGGGAAATCCAGTGGATCTCTGTTCATGATCCATTGGTCACATAGAGACAACTGAAGATCGCCTGTATGCTTGTCCTAAAGGAATGAGGGATCTGAGTGATGCCAACATCCCCACAAGAGAAAGAACCATCCGTGTGATGGGAGGAGATTTCTTGGCTCCGATAATTAAGCCTGTGTTGGTTGCTTCTGAAAGTAGAATCTGGGAGTGGTGTTCTTCCACCTTATGAGATGGTGCTAGCAGTAACCAGTTGTCCATGTAATGTGTGCACAGGCCTAGGGAATGGAGGTGATGAGAAAAAGCTTGTACAATTCGGCAGAACGTGTATGATGCCAATGCTAGTCCGAAGGGCAGAGCTCTGAACTGCAGCACCTGACCTTTGTGCACAAAATGCAGATAGTGGCGAGATGACTCCACTATGGGAACATGCAGATAGCTGTCAGTGACAAAAAACTTGGTCATCCACAGTCCTACCAAAAAATGTCAACACACAGTGAGGAATGACTCCACCATGAACGATGGAGGATCTAGGAATTGATTTAGATGAGAAAGTATGATGACCAGATGCCAATCTCCAATCTTCTTGGGCACAACAAACAGATGAGAATAAAAACCTGGAAAAACTGGGACGACTCTCACTATTTCCCCCTTGACCAACAAATCTCTGATAGCCCTGGAACGTAGCTCCAAAATCCAAGAACCTGCTGGAGGTGGGAACACAACTCATCAAATTGATGTGGCAATCGCTGAGAGGCTTCCAACAAAACTGGGAGGGATGACAAACATCTTAGCACCATAGTTAGGGTCAGACAAATCCTAGAAAATTTTTATCTCTTCTGGTTTATCACAGACTGTTCTGGAACCCCACATTTCCAGCAGCAGGTAGGTTAAAGCATGTTGTTCCAACAGACATGGCAGACAAAGCATAGTTGTATCTTCAAATAACTGAGCAATAAACCTCCCTGCATGAACTGCAATATCAGGGGATGGAGGGAGAACTAAGCATTCACCCTCATACCTTTCTGTTATCAAGGAAAGTGCAGACTCAAAAACAACCGGGGAAGACCCTAGACATCACACACTCAATTTACCAACAGAAGAAAAGGAGCCGGAGGTGGCTGATCCAAATTGACCTCATGAGAAGTCAACATAGTAAGGGAAGGCATTGGTAAAAAATCTAAATTATCTCCAGAGTATCCAGGATTGCCTGCAAGTGCAGCCTCAGAGCCCCCCATAGAAACACCACCAGACCAATTATATGCCTCCATCTCACTACAAATAAGGTCACGGACAAACCCAAATGAGAGTGACTCCCCTTCTCCCAGACTGTTGAGCAATGCTAGATATCAGAGGTGGGATAGGAAAGACCTAACTTGCCTCCATCCCGGAAACAGTAATCCAGGAATTTGTGCCGTATATTGATTTGCCAAATGAATTTATTTACTTTTATATGAAAACCAAATAGATAATATGAAGAACACTCAAAGTATCTCCAATGGTCATAGTACAGAGAAACCTGTTAGTGGATGCTTTGTTGAACAAAAATGATAATATTATCTGATTGAAGTGTTTATATACAGAACCAGGATAGAGGGTGCATTGACAAAGGTGGAGAGTGTCACAAGACAAATATTGCCAATGGAAATTAAGTGAGGTATAAAAGACTGGTACAAGTGAGAAAAAATCAGATCAATGCTTAGATGGGCAAGGGAGAAGAAATCTTAGTAGTCGAATAATTGCTATAGTATGAGAGAAGGTAAGAATGTTTTCTAATTAATATTAGCAAATTACTGGTTAGTGTTGTAGTTTTACTAATAAATAGCAAGTAAAAAATAGATAGTATACCTTTTGAAAGGAATATTCACAAGTTTTTTTACTCTCAAATATCAGTACACCTACAATACATGCATTTCAGTCACATATATATTATAAAATTCTGAGTATAGAAGGTTACTATAGTTGTGATTAACAAGAATGTTTCACTTGCCAGTGCCATGCCTGTTCTGTGACCCTCCATTTGAGCTGCATGGCTCACATAGTATAAATATCTAAAAATGGGGATAGCAATGCAACAGCTTCAACTTGTTTGATAGGTTACCAAGGTAACTGATGGTAATATGGTCAGAAATACTGTGCTCAAATGTCTGCTGTTGTTTTTTCTATGTAATTTTTGTCCACATGACTAACACAAATGTTAGGGTTATTGGCTTCTTGTGCTTCTCCAGCTTTTGGTATTTAAACCACAAGTTTTAATAATAAAATACTTCTTTTCACATAAAGGTTCAATCAGCAGTGAAGTACTATAGATTTGTTGAACCAGGTACTCATGGCTTAAATACACTAGTTTCTATCCAAACTGGGAATATTTTAACTTTTGTGAAATATAATAAAAGTACTATTAAATGTAACTAAAATTAGTTTGATTTCTGAAAAGAAAACATATCAAAGAAGATTTATAAATGTAAGAAGTATACAAATTATATATATTAACATATAATACACAAAATAATTATTACAGAGTTACAGTTAACTTTAGAGAAGAATAATGTTACTAGTACCAAGTAGTAACTGTCCCATATCTACTAACTAGTGGTAGGGAGAAAACAAGCAACAACTTGCTAAAGCCTTCCCAAATTAAGATGAAGCCTGTTGAGAAGTAATCTTACTCAGTTACTGAAGTTTTTAGGATTATCTGAGGGATCAATAGGATACAGACCACTAACTTCTTAGAGCTGGATAGTCTTTTTCTAACAGGGTGATTAGCTTATGCCATGGAATGAATTTCTCTTAGCCATAATATAGGCTGACACTTCACAAATATTAAAAAAAAATTGTTTCCTGAACAAAAAATAAATTGCAGGTTTAATTGTTACTTTTATATTTCTTGGATGTGGGTTTATGTGAATAGCTTTAAAATTTAGAGTTTAATTTAAAGGGCCAAATGGTCCTTTACTCTAAAATTGTTCAATTTTTTTATTTATTTTTTGGTCTGTATTTATTTTATAAACTATATAGCTTGTGATTTCTTCCATCGTTTTGAACTTTGTACATTGTGGCTTCTGAGCCATTAAAAGTAAAAGTGATAGAAAATTACAAACTACAACTTACAAATACAAGCATTTCGGAGGTTTATACAATAATCTACAGCAGTACAAGTGCAACTTCTTTAAAATGAAGTTGTTTTTGTATTTAGTACAAGTTACAACTCAAACTTAATTTCAAAAAGTCCGAGCCACTTACCTTTCCTTTTAGTTTTATTAGCTTCTGGTTTCCTCTGTATTTTCCACCTGTCCTAGCATTTTGTTTAGACTTAGTCTCTCGAATAAAAAATTTAGACATTTATATTGATAAAATTGTCTGATTCTTCTGTGGATTCATCTAATATACAACGTGAAGTAAACAGTAACCTACCACACACGTGCAAGTAAAGCCTAAAGGAAAAACCTAACTTTAGTTCGTATTGTGTCCTGAAGGTGGCATTTAAAGCTAAATATATTTATGTTAATATAAAGAAAATTATATATATATATATACATATATAACAATCTGTAAAATAAGCTCAGTTATGAGTAAAAGTGCTAACTTATTTCTTTGTTGAATAACTAAATTTTAACCATAATAGATTTAATAGAAAAATTAGAACCATACGAAACATGCCACCTGGAGTAACATTTGATTGTTTAACGAAGGTTTCAAATCGCTAAGTCTATTAATTTGAAGATGAATGGACGTTAAGGAAAAAGAAAACTCTTCTAATTCGAAATATAAAACCGAAGTTGAAGAACCAGCTAACAGCAGCCTTGCGTCTCAAATTATGATAAATTTATGATGCCAGAGACCGCAAAGAATGAAACCTTAAAACCTTGTTGAGTAATATTTGAATATAAATACCAGGTAAAAGCTGTAATGAACTATTGAGTTACTGTTGTTCCCCAAGGCATGAGCAGAAACAGTTCAGATAAAACACAATAAAGGATAAATTAACACATGTCTAAATGAAAACTTTGTTTTCTTTATTTGATGCAACATTTCGACAGACCAGTAAGTCGGTATATATTGCCTGACGAAGGGCATGTACCTGAAATGTCGCATAAAAATATAACAGAATAAAGTTTTTATTTAGATATTGGTGTTTCTTTATTAGTAAGCAGAACGTTCACAACGGGTTGTCTTTGTTGTGTCCGCTGTAGGTATCAAAACCCGATTTTTAGGTTTATAAGCTCTTAGACTTATTGTTGAGCTACCAAGAGGTTAAACGTGTGTCAATTAATGTTTTATTGTTATTTTTATCTGTTTATTTATTTGTAAAAGAAAAGTCACATTAGACTATCTGCTATGTCCATCGCTGGGAATCGAATCCCTAATTTCAGCTTTATAAGTCCGTAAACTTACCGCTTTCCCACCGGGGACTCATTTTTTTATATGTGAATTGGTGTAATCGCCCCCTGGACTTTTAATACATAAATGTAAATATGTGAAAAATTCAATTCGGAATTTTCGTAGGTCTTTATTAAAAATTAAAAAGAAAGCTTTTATACAAAAGATACATCTGAAAACTCAGAAAATAGTATCTTTATTTTTAAAAACAAAAAACATTTCATAATATAAATCGTTTTAAATAACCCTAAATAAAATGTTTTTAACTGAGTACCAGTTTAACGTTGAATATTATTTATGATTTTAACTCTTTCTTTTTCTTATGACATAAGTATATTAATGAGTTATTAAACTTTATGAGCATTTTTCATTTAAATCTTTATTATGTCTTTTAAGGTCATCAAAATGATTTATATGTCATGTTTACTTTTTGGTAGGGTATGAACTAGTCCTTTTTTTATGGAAAATATTCAACAAATCAACATATAATGGATTTAAAATACAACCATGTGACATGCGGATGGTTTGGAATTCTCTAAAGATATCCTTAAACAGGTACAAAGTTTGCTCGGACCTCAGCATAGATATTAACCTAATTTGTTCTTTGCCTTCTGATGTTGTTCAACCCTTTACATTAATTAGGCCTCGCCCCCAGTGGCACAGCGGTGTATCTGCGGACTTCAACGCTAGAAACCAGGTTTCGATGCCCGTGGTGGGCAGAGCATAGATAGCCCATTGCATAGCTTTGTGTTTAAACTACAATCAAACAGACATTAATTTGGATATTGCATTAGTTTGGCTTCAAGCCTCCTTGACTGACGAAGTATGTACAGATAATATCGAAAATCTAATAATAATAAAACGTAGGTAGGGACAAATCAAAAAGTTTAATGTGTTATCTGCAGACGACATGGATTATTGTTACAGTTGAAAGATAGTGTTACGTCTCCGTTTGTTAATTGATTTTCAGTAACTTCGTTCCGACGAAACTTAAGCGACACAAGTCCTTTCTTAATAAAACTGGTTTATTCTTTCCGAATATAACTTTACCGATACACTTAACTTCAACAATCGCGCTAAAACAAACGCTAATCAACTTCTGACTGCAGTTCAATTACTCACTATCTACGCACACATTACCTTACCTTCCTTTCGCGTCACGTTGTCCCCTCTTATATATACCCGCCTACCCTATCTAGTAAATACTAGAGCATTCGCCAAAGTACATGATAGTTCTAGAAACGTTGCGTCACTGTAGTCATGTGACTCGCTGACGCAACAATAGGTCTGCTAAACAACTAGAAATTCGCTTACGATATCAGTCACAGAGTAATACTAAAAAGCTTACTTAACTGAGTAGATGTTAAAAAGAATAATTATTAAACAATAAGCTACAGGCACAGTTTGTGTACATGTAATTCTTATTTACGCTAGAAAATAACTTTTATTGGCTCTTTCATATTTTTAATCGTTAAGATTAAAAATATATAACAAACTGTTTAGATCAATACAAATTACTAGACTGACTAAATACAAGGTTCCTTAATTTTCAAGAAATCTCATATTTAATCAAAATGGTATACGATAACAACGTTACTGGTAATTTTCATTACAACATTGGTGGGTCATAACATCAATATATCAACTGAATAACCATTGAAGGACATTGCTTTAGACGTTCTTACTTGATATTCAGCAATCTTCTCCCCGAATAGGCCCCCCAGTGGCACAGCGGACTTACAACGCTAGAAACCGGGTTTCGATACCCGTGGTGGGCAGAGCACAGATAGCCCTTGTGTAGCTTTGTGCATAATTAAAAAACAAACAAACAAACAAACTCCCCGAATAGTAACAAGTATCTAATCAAAAATACTTTAGGTGTGAAAAAAGGTGTGGCCAAAAGAAAAAGGATTGAGCATGCGACTTAAAGGAATGAAATCTAAATCGGCGACCAAACTGGTAGCTACACTTATAGCATTGATAATAATTTTACAGCAAATATTCATTCATTAGTTAGCCAGCCCGTGCTTTTTGTTCAACTTGGGGCATAATGGTGGGTAAAATAAATTAAGCGGCACTAGCTAGCTAATGAATGAATATTTGGTGTAAAATTATTATC
>NW_013669365.1:63743-64636 GCF_000517525.1 Limulus polyphemus
ATCATCCTCTTTTGGCCACACTTTTTTTCATACCTAACTAAGGTGTTTTGATTATATATATGTCATGACTTTTTGTCAATACACACCTAAGGTGTTTTTGATTAAATATCATGACTATTTGTCAATACACACCAACAAACCACAGCAAGTAATAAAGTGACACTCGATAGTAATTAACATTAAATTTAAGATCGCAACCATATTATTCGGAACTGACCTATACTTTCCAGAACCAACCAGATTCTTTAAAATACATGATGGTAGTTTTTCCTCTCTTAAACAGTGTTAATAACTTCCTTTATAGTAACGCCATTGAATCTAGGTTAACAGTTTCTTGTCATTATATGCATGTACTCGGTACAGCCGTATCAAGCATCATTATTTACACTAATATCACGTGATGCTAAATGCTCTTTAATTAGGATAATTTCATAAACTTAGCAAATTTGTACTTAAAAGTTAGCAATGAATAATGAATATCAACCGTCCGTATAATTCTTTTGAAAACTTGAGCTAACGTAGTTTGGTTGGCCCAACTAATACTTATGCATCTGTACATCCTTTCACCTTATAGTTTTGTGGTGCTCTAATCCAAATAACAAAAAACTATAAAAGGATCCACTTTTACTCTTAGGTAAAGCTGTAGTAAAAAGTTTAGACCCATAACTCACGTGACTTTTTGCGTAGGCGTGCACAAAAATTGTGTTCAAATTTGAGCGGCTTTGTTGAATAACTTTGCACATGTGACCACATTTGAAACTTAATTGTAAGTTTTAAAGATATACCAGTGTATCAAACTTGGAAAAAAATCCATAAAAGTTAAGTATATTTTTTCTATCAAATAAAGTTTCAGTACTTTCGGTGCGAAGAAAAAAATAGGAAAAAATGCATAT
>NW_013669365.1:65636-67100 GCF_000517525.1 Limulus polyphemus
ATTTATTTATGACCACTCAGTGTACAAATAAAAAAGCTGTTTGGAAAATCTAAAGTTATAGTAAGAGGTAGAAAAAAAGAGAAAGTAGCAGCTAAAACTAGGAAGCTGGGTGTTCTTCTTGTGTCTGGTAATTAATCTCTTTATCGGTGGGAACCATAGGTTTTCATATATATCATTTATGCGCTTCCACAGGCGAGTTGAAGCTCAGAACACACATAAAACTTTTGCATAAAGGCAAAAAATAAAATAAATTTCAGTATAGCAGACCACGCCACATTGTCCAAACAAACTGAGCAAATTGGCAAAGCAGGAAACATAGTCTGCTTGGGAGTTCTTCTCTTTGCTTGCTCAAGGCTTGCATGCTAGCATATTTGTCACTCATTTTGGATACATTGTCGTAAGACTGCCCACGGAAATCTTGAATTCTTATATCATTCTTTTCAAGGAAATTAATGAGAACTCTAACAAGTTCTGCTCATCAGTAAGAATGTAGCATATCTCTGTACAGGGCCACCATCTAGAACATACTTAAAGATTATTGTCAGTTTCTGCGTATAGGATCTGTCTGGAGTAGAATTAACAGACACTAAGTAATACTTCGGTGTTTTGATTTCCTGGATAATGGTGATCAGAGTTTTTTTGTGTAGGATTTCAATGAATTCGTCACAAACAATTGAGGATATGTATGAAATATGATATTTTCCCTTATTTGCGCGCATTTGAATGTGTTCAGTAAGAAATTTATGATACTCAGCCGATAGTTCTAGTATTCTTAAGTAAATTATGCACTGAACAAACTACATTACTGCTTCCTCAGAATGCCAGTCCTCGGGGTGATAGAAACCTTATGAGGAAGAGAATATGCTATAGAACTTGTTTCTAGTATTTCTTTTTTTTTTCTGACTACATCCGCTCTTTAAAATCTTGTTAATTCATCTACGTTTGGTTTTACAAATAACAAATTTGGTGACGCAACTTAATGCAGCGAGCTTGTTTCGTGCCGACTAAAGTCCCTTGCAGCATGTTTCTAGCCAGAGTAAGAGCTAGCGAAGAGATTCCCATTGCTGTTGAAAAGCATTTGCATATACTACAGAAGACGTTCTCCTTCAACAGTGAGTAGCAAAGCCGATATCTTTTAATCTTTTGGCCATTCAACTGCTCGCGATAAAAAAAAAAGTGTTTGATTTTTGGCATTTATATTTGTCACCCGGAATCGATTTTGTAGATTCACTGAAAACTAGATCCATGAACTGGCAAGAGGTAATTTCCAACGTGCAAACAAAATCTTTCATTTCGTCAGTTTTTTTTTGTTTTTGAATTTCGCGCAAAGCTACACGAGGGCTATCTGCGCTAGCCGTCCCTAATTTAGCAGTGTAAGACTAGAGGGAAGGCAGCTAGTCATCACCACCCACCGCCAACTCTTGGGCTACTCTTTTACCAACGAATAGTGGGATTGACCGTCAC